>NW_027106378.1:392849-409186 GCF_000696795.3 Halyomorpha halys | reverse complement strand
CTACTTTATTTTTTATAAGTATTTGTTCTTTCTTTAGCAGAATAAATGTATAAACAAAAGGCCAATGTATTACCATAAATAGGGACTACTTTGACCATAATGCATAACTTTAACACAAAATAAAAACCAGTTTATATATTTTTTAATATATTGCTGCTTAACTTGAATAGTGGCACATCTGAAAAAAAAAATTTTAGTTTGTCAATATTCTGAGGTGAAAAAACTTCCAATTAGAACATATTACTATTCTATATTTTGTATTACGTTTCAGGATTTACTCCATATTCATATTATATGTATCTTCATATTTGTCAATTATATCTATTTCTATTATGAAACATAGTCATTTATGTACATATCATTTTTTTTAAATTTTTTACTATCACATTATTTAAATAATGTCCTTTATTACTAGTGGTACTATTTACCCCTACTAGTATGTCCTAATTGGAAGTTTTTTCACCTCAGCATATTGACAAATTAATATAAACAACTTCTTAGAAAAGAAAAATGTTTAGGTTTTATTCTAAATGAATATGTTCCAAAGATATTATTGTAGGCAGGAGTTTCTTTCTTTCTCTACTGTAGTATTTCTATAAAGTGTCCCAAAGCTAATAGGATTGTTAAAAATTAGCCACAGCCAATGGTGCAATATATTGAATTCCTAAAATAATTTTTTTTTTCTCGTCATATGTGCCGATAATCAAGCAAAGCAATGATAAGTCCTGAACAGTAAGAGCTTCTAAAAAAAATTGATATGTATGCCAAGAAAATTGTAATTTTTCTTATAATATAAGGTACATATTAAAAATTAGAATCAAATATTTAGAATGTAAGGTAATTCTACTGATGATATAATATTTGATAAAAGTTACAAATATTCATAAATCTATATAGTGTACTTTGATAATTTCTTTTTCTTTTAATTTTTGTTTTAGTGTATGATATCATGTGTTTCGAAGAAGATGAACGTGGTATGATAAAAAATTATTTTCGTCTACTTACATGAATATATATATTTTTAAGAATAGTAAGAGTTATAAATTAAATTTATAGATGTCAAAAGATGGAAAATTCAAGGAAGATGAAAGTTTAAAGATCATAAACGACTTGAAAACACCAGGTTATAAAGAAGAAGCGTTAAGGGTTTATGAAATATGTAAAAACCGTAAGTTTTTCTAATCTGATTCATTGCATTGATTAAATAATTAAGTTAGAAACAAATGTGTGTAATATACAATGAAAACTTAGTCTTTAATGGATAAGTTTTTTATGTTCAGGCCTGAAAGTACAGGAATTTAGTACCCTTTGCAAGAAACAGTTTTTTTTTTTTCATCGGTTGTAGAGCCAGACCTTGTAGATCTTTGGTCGCCCGAACCAGTCTTGTCCACGCCTGCCTTTCTTGTGCTACTGCTTTCCAGTTTGCTGCATGGAGCTCTTTCGCATCTTCTTTGATTCTGTTTATCCAGCTGGTTTTTGGCCTCCCACATAGTCTCTTGCCTACTATAGTAGCATTCATTGTTGTGTAGAGGTACCCTGATGGATCGCTTTGAGCCACATGTCCTACCCTCCTTGCCTTCATATCATGAGATATTGACTGACTTGTCTCTGCAAGCAGTTCACTGTTAGTTCTTCTCCTCCATGTTATGGCTCTGATCCCAGAGTCTCCTGTAATAGTATAGAGGACTTTCCGTTCAAATTTCTTAACTCTGCTTTCTAGGGTAACTGTTAGGCTGCAGGTCTTGCAGACCTATATCAGAGTTGGCTTTATCATCGCATTGAACAACCCATAGTTTTAGATTTTTAGAAATTTTTCGAGATTTCAGTTTTCTTGACAGAGAGATTTGCAAGTAACATGGCCATCTAAATAATTCCCTTAAGTTATAAAACGGAGACTTTCAAAACATTGAAATTCAAGAAAACCCTACTTAGTCGTTTTGATATAAATACCTTTATATATTTAAATGTGTACATACCACTGATTTCTATAAATATTTGGCACATCTGACAAAAAAAAGTGTTTAGGTTTAATTTAGAATTAGACCTATTCCAAACATACTACTGTAGATTGGGGTAACTTTCTTTACTGAGGTCATCTTACTGAATACTGAATATAACTACAGTAGAGTTAGGCAAAAATTAGTTATAGTTGAAACTAATAGCTAAAATTGCTATGGATGTGATACTTATCAATGGTTCATTCATGAATAAGTTTTGTTTCCATGGCAATTTCAGCTATTAGTTTTATCCATAGGTAAGTTTTGCCCATCTCTGTATTACAGTACAATCTATGAAATACCTCAAAGAAAAAAATTCTGGTAGATATGCCACTATTCAAGCAAAGCAATGATATTTTCAAGATATTCTTTTTATCGGTTATAATGAAAATATCCATATAGTCTCACACTTTTATTTTCTTGTAACTCCTACGTTTCGGGGATTATCAATGATCACTATATCAACCATACATTTAATAATAGATTATAATAAACATTGTAAACTGAATAATTATAATAAGTGCAATTGTGATAATAATATGTTATTGACTAAAATAAGATTTAACAAAGATATAGTAGCTTGCAACAGTTAGATAAAATTTTTAGTTGTATTATTACTAAGAACATCCTTGAGAATGGCTGAAACGTAGGAGTTACAAGAAAATAAAAAGTGTGATACTATATGGACATTTTTTTTATAACTTATAAACAAACTTGTCTCAAACAAGATATTTAATTACTGCTTTCTTCTTCAAGATATTTAATTATTTATAAATTCTTTTTTTAGTTAATAGTTGTTGTCTTTAACTAATGTGCGTATGTGGAGGACAATAACTATTTTATTTATTAAAACCTAAAGCCACAATACCATCATCATATTTCAGAAACTCTTTTGTTTTCTCTCTTCCTCTCAGAACAGACCTGAAGTAGGATTAATTCAGAAGAATGATTTATTTTTGGAAATAAATATTATTAATAAATTACTAATTTTAAATATTATTCATTTAAAAATATGTGTATTTATGATTATCGAAAGAAAAAATATTATATATATATAAATAAATAATTGATCGTATAATTTTAAAAATGTATAATGAAAAATGAATATGGTCAGGGTATCATATATAAAATGAAGATGGTCAGGGTTGTGGTAAAAAAAAAAAAAAATAAATAAATAGTAAACAACTGTTTTTTTTTCTTTTTTTGACTGCAATCCTGACCACCATCTTCATTATTTGAAAGAATAAATACTTTTAAATTAAAGAAATTGACATCATTTTATTTATGAAAGGAATATGGTCCGGGTGCGGTCAAAAAAACTCAAATAGTAGAAATATACTATTTTAATGAGCCAACGTTTCGCCCCACGTTGCAGGGCTTCTTCAGGGCTAAAAAAGATACAAACACATAGTTACATAAGGGGGGGCGAAACGTTGGCTCATTAAAATAGTATATTTCTACTATTTGAGTTTTTTTTTACCGCACCCAGACCATATTCCTTTCATCTTTACACACGGTCAATCAATAATCTTCCCATAATTTTATTTACTCCAAACATAGTAGTATTTTAAAATAAAAGGCTGTAATAATGTCTTTGATTTTTTTAGCTGAAGGAACAGATTGTGTGGCTGGTTTTAACAAGGTGAAATGTGTAATAACCAATTCAGAAAAAGTAAGTTATGACCATATATAATGATCATGTTCTAAAACTATTAGGTTATAAAAATTGTTCTGCGTGATCTTTGGTAAAATTTTATATTCATCTATGTAAGGTACCTAATATAGTTAATCCATAATGTATTCTCCAATCTTTAACAAATTTTTGGGCATCATGTCAATTCCAAAAATCTAAAAAAACCTGAATTTTTTGTTTGAAGAAATTATTTATTCCACTCCATCTATTCATGTGTTTTTGAAGTTTTCCTTTAATCTGTCAAGCATCTCATGATCTGTCTCATTGTAGAAAGTAAACCTTCCAAGTGATTGTTTCATTAGGTTTTAACAGATAAAATGCTTTACATGTACAAACGGACATGTAAGGGATTATGCACTGTTCCAAAGTGATATGTTCAGCAATGAATTACTGTTTAAAATAATTTTGTTCTGTAAACAGGATTAAATACTCAGAACTAAAGGCTTCTTTTCTTCCATTCTATTTGAAAATGAACATGAACAAACACAGGGGGAAAAAATTGTGTGCAATATTGTGTCTATTACTAAATCAGACAAAACATTTTTTGCAATTATATGGAATATATTGGAAAGGAAAGTATAGCGATTGTGAACAATTTTGAATTCAAATTTTCGATGGAAATACCTTGAGTCCAAATAGCTAGTTCTCGCAAAATGGTCTAGGTGTGTGTTTATATAAACAGCTTGGTATAAAAAAAAAAAAAAAAAAAAATGTATCGCAATAATTATGTTTACGATCAGCAAATATTGGCCTCATTTCAGTAATTTAACAGAATAAGCTGTAGTGTATGCAATTGCTATTAACATAAAAAATATCAAATGTCACTAATATGAAAAAAATGTTCAGGCAGTTACAAAATATTTTCTTGTCAATTATGTGGTGAGTGGAAAATTTTTGGAGAAAAATCATATTTCATGTAATGCAGTATGATATATGTCCATCAATATTATTTCTGTAACTAATTTGTCTTATGGAAGTAAGTTGGTTTATACAAGATACATATATTCATTAAATCAAATGATCAGAAAAAATATAATTCAATTCACTTTTTTTTCTTGCAGGCACGAAATTTAATAATGCAGCTGGTGAAAACAATGCAAGGGAAAGCTTAAACTAGTCATTTCACAATCAAACATTTCTACACAACCAATAACAATAATAATGAAATAATAAACTTCTATTTAAACAAAAAGTTTGTCTTAATTCCTAATAATATTTTTCATAGTCAAAGCCCCACTCCAACATCGACTGTAATAGTATTCAACATTTAATACTATTCATTTTTAATTTTATATAAATAAAATAGACAATTTTTTGGTACTTGTGTAGATGATGGGCGGCCACAAGTGCTGTTAGTGGCAGTCATGAGAAACACTGGATTGTAAACTTTCCACTTCTATGTTTATTTGAGTTTTGAATTTTGATAATTGGTTTGTTTTCTTTTTAACTAGTTATTTGTTGTTCCTGAAGCCATTTTCATTTGTATAGACATATTTCTCATGAGTTTTTGTCAAGAAAAATGTATTTATAGTAAATTTAGTTTTCAACCTCCACTAAAAAGGATGTGTATTTGTTTATATCTTAAGCAAGTGTAACAATCTGAAGTGAACAGTTGTGGTTTAATTAAAGCAGTAACAAATTTATTTTTCAAATACATTATGTGAATTATAACCTACACTGTTATAGGCCAGTCAAATTGGGCACTAAGGTGACCAATTGCTCTCCTTTATGGAGGACTGTCTTTCTTTCGGAGTTTCTATCCTCCATCAAAAAGTGTCCTCCTTTCTAATAATTTCAAACTAATCTATTATTCTCTGTATCCACACCAAACTTTCCATATGAAAAATATTTATTCAATGGGAAAATACTCGTTTGACTAAATAATTAAAAGGGGTGTAAGCTAAATTACTGTATTTTTGTCTGAACCAATAAAATGTTTCATTTATTAACATTGTACTTTTTTCTGAAATTGTTCATTTCTCCTTTTCATTGTAAAATAATTGGTCAGCTTAAATTACATCTGTATCCTAAAAATAAAATAGGGACCTGTTTTGTATTCTTTAAAATTTTTAGTCCATAAAAGTCTCTGGGTTGTCGGGTTTGAGTTGGAGGAGAGCAGAGGTGATAAAAATTTCGTGTTTTATCATTTTTTTTTTTTGTATCTTGAAAACTATTAGTTTTGGTGAAAAATAAAATTTGACAAAATTAAAGTACATTAAATTTTCTATAAAAGTTGTCATATAATTTTTTTCTAAACCATGTATTTTGTGAGAAATAGAGGGAACAAATATTAGTCAAATTAAACATACCCATAACCATAAAAAAAATAAAGCAGTGAACTGTTTTAGATCGTTTGGTACCATAAGTAAATTATGAATGTCCAAGGGTTTGAAGTAGAGGGAGGATAAATGTGGCAAAAACCGTGTGTCTCATCAGTTTTTTCTTATATGTTAGCAATAATAGGGTTTGATACAAAATTAAATTGCTTTAGATTTCCTACAAAAGTGGTCATATAACTTTTTTTTCTAATCTTGTAGTTTTTAAGATGTGGAGAGTATAAATATGGCTAATTAATAGCTTGTCTTGATATTGTTGACTCTAAAACTTTAGAAAATTGTTACTTATAAAAATAACTTTAGCAGTGTCGGGATCGCCCGACAGAAGTTATATAATATATTAAATTTTATTAATAACGATCATACATTCCCTCTTATAGCTTAAGGTAAAAAATATTAGTTCCTGAATTCTAGCAGGAAGATTTTTTTTATATTGTAATAGAAGATTATGAGATTAGAGATCTCTTAATCAGGAATGTTAAGTTTCTGTAAGCTTCAACTTTTCTACTACAAGAATAGAAATTTTCCAGCCAAAATTCTTCACTTCCGTTTCATCTCGCATCACAAAATCAATTTACTCCTATATAACTTTTTTAATTTGAGTTGCTGAACATCTGTAAAGAAGTTTCATTTCAAAACAAATGGCTGTTTATCTCAAAAACTAATGTATTTAGAAAAAAAAAGTTAACATAACTAATTTTATCAGAAATTTAATATATTAAATTTTGTTTAAACTGTTTCTCTAAAACACTTTTTTCTTTTTTTTATGAATTGATTCTGATGGTAGTGAACTATAATGGCGAGATTGCTTCCTTAATTTTTTGAATGTTTGGATTTTACATTTTTTTTTTTTGTCTAATTCGATTGAACTGTTATTACAGCTTTAATAGAATCACAATGTTCAACCTCCACTCACACAAGAGATAAACTAATGTGTAATACATCCTTTACAGTTGAGATGGAGACTTAAATTCATATAAGATCATATCAGTTTATGGTGTTCACTTCTTTAAAAAAAAAAAATTGTTTTTATAAGACAGAAATTTTAGGAATCATAAGTAATTAGAATGTAAACTTTTTCACACAAATCTTCTGTATTTCTCATATCCACCACCGACAGTGCTGTTGCTCTCTATCTACATTAGTACTTTTTTCTATGTTCATTTCTATGAATTATTAAACACTTTTGTCCCTTAGGCATTGGCTATTACTCTGGATTTAAGACAAAACACTGGAACATTGCCAAAACCACAACAGTTCATCTGTAGAGGTTTTTCTTCAAGAACAACAGCGAGCTACCTTCATTTAATTGCTACAATCAGCTTTGTTTTTTTTTCTAAATTTTCGAATATATTAATGATATAACAGCTTCTCTGGAAAATTTAAGTGAATAAAAGAAAATATCTGGCGTGTCCGCTCTCACGAGTTTTCTTACCACTTTGCTTCTATGGCTGATTCAATAATTCCTTGCCATATCTTCACTAATATTGATCTGTTAGATTTTATTTTAAATTATTTAGTTTGTCTTATTTTTCAATTTAATTATTCTTTAATGTATAAATTTCATTGTATTACGTATATTGAATTTTCCAGGAGATATATAGATTCCAAATTAATAAACCCATATTGAATGGCTTTTCATGAAAAACTGAGTAAAATACTTTGAAAACATGGGAACAAACTTCAAAAAGATATATCTGTGCTAATAGTAATAAGTGATACTTATTACTTTGTGCTGTTTTAGCCTGAATTCCAGCCCTTCTTCAGGGCTAAGTACAAACAATATAACAACCGAGTCAATATTAAAATAAGAACAGTTAAACAAGATAAAGATGGTAACAAACGGTATGAAAAATATAAAAGAAGACAAACAAATATAAAAATCTGTTTAGTACTTATTTATAAATTATGAAAAATTAAAATATGGAAGATTGCTGATTGACCGTGCATATCAATAAATGGAATTTAGTCCGGGTGCGGTCAAATAAAACTCAAATAGTAAGTTGGTGTACTATTTTATTTGAGCCAACATTTCGCCCCACATTGGAGGGTTTCGTCAGGGCAAAAAAAGATACAAACACTTGACATAAGTACAAAAAAAAAATTTAGTGGAGAATAACAGCGGTATACAATGAAACATAAAATTTAAGGGTATAAACAATAAATGAAGACGGTAATAATAACAAATAAAGAAGAAATATTAAAGAAAGTACAAATTAAGAGATGAAAAGGGATAAGAATAAAATCAAATGAAAATGAATAAGACAGAAACAGGTACGAATTTTGTATCATTAATTTTCATTTGATTTTATTCTTATACCTTTCCATCTCTTTAATTTGTACTTTCTTTAATATTTCTTCTTTATTTGTTATTATTAACGTCTTCATTTATTGTTTATGCCCTTTAATTTTTCTTATTAAATTTTACGTTTCATTGTAAACCCCTGTTATTTTCTACTAAATTTTTTTTTGTACTTATGTCAAGTGTTGATATCTTTTTTATCCCTGACGAAGCCATGCAACGTGCAGTGAAACGTTGGCTCAAATCAAATAGTACACCAATTTACTATTTGAGTCTTATTTGACCCCTAATGATTTTCATTGAAATTCGGTATGTTATCATAAAATTCAGCTTGATCTTATCCTCATTTAAGTATTCTGACAGGGCTTAAATGAGGATTTTTTCAAAAATCTTATGTACCTTTAAATTTGTTTATTTGCAAAAAATAAACAGTTCTCATTTTGGAATAATGGATAAATATAAAATATTAAAGAACTTTATGAATCACTAAAGAAAAAGAAAATTAATAGGAACATTTGATCCGAACTGGAAAAGCCGAGACAACCCGATCTTTTCCGATTGCATTATATTTATGTTAAACCGTTTTATTATTGAAACAAAATTTATATTCATTATTCCCACCTTGAGAAAACCTAAAATATAAATTTTTATAGCAACACAAAAACAAATTTTTTTGACTATAATTTTTGCCTTCCCCAACCATATATATTTTTTTTAAAAATTACAAAAATAGATTAATAACTTCAACACCAGCCCACCAACCTATACAAAACTTGGGAGATGTATATGGTGGGGTGAGTGGTAAGCAGAAGTTGTGCAATGCGCGCACTGCAACAAATGTTTTAATTATGCAGTGGGTTCCAGACTATCAAGTACATCATGTACAAATTTAAATACATCATTTTATATTGTATATTTTCTACATAAATTGCATTTTCATTTCAACCCTTTAACTAAAAAACCTATAATATCATAACAATTTGTATCGTACATTAAACAATAAAAATTTACAATCTTTTTTTTAAGAGTCTATATATTGAGAGAAATAGAGAGTAAAGGCTCTTACAACACATTTAACTACTAAGACATTCTCTATATGCGTTTGTAAGACAATTAAAAACCAATACGGTTTAACAACTTTCTATATCTTCAAAATATGTTTGTGAAAGTATACAGAAACATATAATGTATACACACATAAACATGCACATATATCTATAAATATATATATATAATCTTTTACAATAAATTAATAAGTAAAGGGCAAGGTTTCAAATTATAACAGTATGTACACTTCAATCCCAATAATAATTAAAAATAATAAAATTAACAAATGACAAAACGATAATAAGCCAACTGCTAAACAATGCCCACACACAATAAAGAGGTGCACAATAAAAGCATCACAGCTAAATTCATAAAAATGACGCTTGTAAAAAATTTTTTTACACATATTTTAATATTTTTTCATTGCTATATTGGGCAGTCCTTTGGCTATTTGCTTTTCAAATTAATTTTAGCTAAACATTTTCATAGTAATTTATAAATTAACAATAATGTATAATGTGTCAATCGTACCTATAAGGCACCCCGTCGGCAATAATCCCCTTCTTGCATCTGTCCAAGGAATGGCGAGCGCAAACAACACCACAATACATATATTACATAATAGTTACATTTACATTACAATAAATTCATTTTCTCTATTTATTTATGTACATATTAGTCATAATACGCAGTCCCATTCGCCGCTTTTTTTTATATAAACATTTACAAAGTTATTTAAACATATATAAATATATATATTATGTATATATATATAATACTATATAAAATGATGTGTTATACAGGATAAAAGTTTTGTAGTTGATGTAACATCAATTAAAACTTCTTATTACAACGAATAAGAAGCAGAAAATATAAAAAAGTTACAAATCTATAATGGACATAAGATGTGTTGCCATGCCCCATCAACACACGACATAGTCTTTGGTAGCTTGGTGTAACTTGAGGGAATCTCAAACGTTTGTTACTTCACGAGCACTTTCACTCTTTGTAAAAATTCGTAATAAGAATGACCGGATTCTGTTTTGTCTTCTATCAGCTTCTCGACGAACAGATGTCTCTGCTGGCTGTCGTCCCTATTCAAAAGACAATTTTTTAAATTAAAGTATGAAATATTTTGATATATTATATATATGTGGCAACATGAAGAATAATTAAATAATCTACAAAGAGATAAAAGAAAAATCAGTTAAATCAGATTCAAAAAAGGTAACGCCTCTAAAGGGAGGTGGGAGAAAAGGGGCAGGACAACTAGATCAGGAAAAAAGGGCATTGAAGACAAAGAGACAGAAGTAAGAAGATGGGCTAGAGAAGAGGTCCTAAGAAGGGTTCTTCAGAAATGGAACTCCATGGATGAGATGATACCCATGGTACCGACAATACGACACCAATGGTGAAGACTTCATCACTACATACCTCGACATACACCACCCAAATCAGCAGCTATATTTATATATTAGGTAATAAGTTACAATGTAATAATCATGTTTTATGGCAATTATATAATAAATGATTTTTTCTTTTATGTAGTTTATTTACTATTATATTACCCAATACCACTCCTTATTATATTATATTATATATTTTCAATGGTAACAATATTTTATAAATATAAAGATATTTAATTGGTAACTGGTAAACAGGCAAAAAGCCTTTGGAAAAGAATTCAATTATAATAATAGCTTTGCAGTACTCAATATAAATTAATTAATTAACTTATTTTTGGACATGATAATAATTGCCTTCAGTGATTATCCTGGCATCCCGAGACAGATATATAGCAGGTTCAAATGTTTGCCCACAATAAACTTTTGAATTGCTGGACTAACATAGTGCTTTTTTAATATTTTCATAATCTTCAATGTTGTCCTGACAATGTTTTAAAAATAAATTTCAGAATTTTTTTTCTTTTTAAATTTAAACCTGGACAAAACTTACTTGAAAAATAAATTATTAAATGAGGCGTGTAGCTTCAAAACCAGCTTCATCTACATTTTTCTGAAATGCCTTTTTTTCTGTTTACATCATTACGCCTAACTACCAATCGATAAGGTTTAGAACCAGCTCCTTCACCATGAAAATTGCGTTTAAATTGATGTGTAGGTTGCAAAATCAGCTCCATCTAAGCTTCTTTCCCTGGCATGGCACAGGATCTATTGTTTTTGTGCCGGTTTTAATTATCCTTTCCATATTTCATTATGGAAAAGTATCAAGATTTGGAGATTTATCATCAAAGGAACAAACTACAAAAACTGTGGTGTCAATAAGATGACAATGAAAACGCATTTATTTGAGTTCATAAACAATAATTTTGCCTTCTTCTTTTTTTTTTTTTGTGCAATAGGTTTTTTAATTAATTTTCAACTTCTATTATCTACTTTTATCATCATCATGTTTACCTTTTCTCTTGTAATTTTATTGAAATTGAAATTTTAATATATTATTTATAAATAAATATTATTAAATATACATAAATCATTTAAGCAGAGTTCTACAGTTTTGTATTTAAGGTAAAATATATTCATTTAAGGTTAAAAACATTAAAACAATGTTAGGAAATGATTTAAAATCTTTCATATTACAACATTTTTTTTAAAGTCAAATATATTCTATAGAAATAAATTGTTTATAGTTTACCTAATGATGAGCACGGTTGGAGCGACTGGCTTCTCGTTCTGTAAATAACTGATGAATCCCCTTAGTTTTTTGGACTCTGGTGTATTTAGTTCGGGCAGTTCAAACTAAAGATAAGCAAAGAAAAAATTATTAATAATTAATTTTTTAAAAAGATTAATACAAAAAATTGTTTCTAAACAATAATAAAGTGTATGTAGATGTTTAATTTTAACTAAATACAATAATGTAAATCATCAGGCATCCAAGATTGCATAATTAAAGGAAGAAAGAACTCTTTGTTTGGATAGCCAGTGGATTGGACGTATCCTGGAAGATAAAATAGAACCAAGCCTTTAGCTACTGTCATTCATCAAAGAAGATTATATAATTGGTTAGTGATGCTCAACATAGAATTTAAGTTTATTTGTAAAAACAGCCATTAATGTAGTTTAGTGTCTTTGTTCTGATTGTCTGAAAAACCCACCCTGAGATAAGAGTAAATAATAATACGAGGAGATGGTTGGGGGTGCAGTCAAAGAGAAACGTTCTGTAAATAAAATAAAATAAGTTACAACAACCTATTTGTGTTTCTCTTTGACCGCACCCCCAACCATCTTCTCCTCGTACATCATTCACGGTCAACTATCTCTCATAAATATTATACATAATTTAAAATAAAATTCTCATATCTGTTTAATATTAAATCTTTTCATTTGAACCCTGCCATCTTCAAAGCTATACTTTAGATCTAGGAGTAATAAAAACTATTAAATTTCCTTTTATTTACTTCTATACCATCTCCTTCTAGTTCATACATAATCAATCATCTAAATGGAATTAAACAGTTGTACATACCAAGGTGCCAATATAACATTAACTTACCATATTAGAATTAATAGCTGAAAATGATGGTACTCCGAAGAACGACACGGCTATCGAAGGACTAATGTTGTGGCCAACGTAAATAATAATAGTCGTACCATCGTCCATCAAGTAGACCCCTGTCGAGTCTATTCTTTCAGCCGAAAGGTGGAGCAATGGAGGCTGGACCACTTGGTCTTCTCCAATTGTAACCAGGGGCTATGGACAAAAAAATAAGCAAAATAAATACTAGCTTTCAACATTAAAATATTTAAAATAATGTATGTAAGTAGGTAAAGTAATTTTTATTCCACAAAGACGACTTCTCTTAAACATAGCAATGTATGTATATAAAAAACTATATTCTAAGATTCTTTTATCATTAAAATTTAAATATGAAAGGTAGCGTAGGTTAGAAGTTGGCAAATCAAGGCTCGGGAGGCAACCTTCATTATAGTTATCTTGTTTTGTATTTAGCCCAGATGAAGATCTGAAATTCTGGCCGAAACATGGCACTAATAAAATAAGTATCGCTTGTGTTCTTTAACAATCACACCACCCGACTATCTTTTCCTCATTTAATATACATGGTCAACAAAAAACACCATAATGAATTACAGATTAAATTGTATATAATGTTCACCAATGATATAGTGGCTATAACCGTTGGTCAATAAACTGTTTTTCAAATTTTAACAAGAATATCAAAAGATAAAAATAACCTACCACATAAATTTTGAAAAAAAAAATTTCTTTTTCTTTTAATGAATTCTAATCTAATGCAGAAATGCCTAGTCTAATCAGCATGTTGGGTCTTCCTTATTATTATTTTTTTTTAAGAAAAAGGTTCCTTCTCAAGTGTTCCGATGAGCTCCAACAGTTTATATTGTTGAATAGGTAAACAACAAAGTATTTTGATAAAGAAGAATTAAACTCACAATTATTGAGCCGAACAAGAAGCTTATTTGTGAAGCGTTGAAACTCCTTAGGACATTAAAAAGGCCTGAAAACTCAAAAATTATGTCCCTTACTAATTTTACAACAGTATTGCATCCCTCAAGTCAAGTGGGGGAAAGGCCTGAAACTTGCCAAGGAACTTGAAAGCCTGACAATCATACAAGGGGGTTGTCCTGCAATGGATCCCTGGAAACTGTTATCTTGCTGGAAACAAGAAGCAGACCAACTGGACAAGGAGAGCCTTGGGTCCCCAGTTCGACAGTGACCTCAGCCCCGATGAAGTAAAGATATCCATTAAGCAACGATGGATTAGGGGCTATCCTCATCACGACCCCGTTGTGGCCATATCCAGTGCTGAGAAAGCTCAATGGAAGCCTGGAGGACCCCAGGAGAACCATAGAATTCATCAATATAATCTCTAACCTGGCTATCTAAGCAAAGAAAAACTCACTTTCTTCCAGGTGGTAAATGTGTGTTCCGCTGTCTTCAACTGTTAAATTTTTTTTTTCAAAATTTCTCAGATAAACACACCCCCATCTAACTTTATGATTTCTGACGAGTGGATTTAGAGGTCTTGTAGCAATTATATGAAAAAACTCAGACTAATTCATTTGCATCCTATCCATCATTATGTACCAATTTTAATTCTAGAAAATAACAAAACTAGTGTAATTATAAATGATAGCATCATAGCCGCTGTTTTTATAAGAACTACTTTTCTTGTAATGTTCATTTGAAGTCTGAACTTGCCTTTATAGATGATAAATTGTTATATCTGAAGTTTAGACTGTATAAGTAAATGATATAAAATATAAAACTATATATATATTACCAATTCGTTGATATTGTAAATAGGATAGAGATCGGGGTATATGGCCTGTATTAACTGAGACAGAGGCAGAGACTTCATTTGGCACATAGCGTAAACACGATCATCCAGCCTTGTGCTCTGGCCGACACGGAAAGCAATCTGAAAACAAAAATCTTGGGTTAAAAAAATATTTAATTGGAATATCGTTCATTGATGGTGTATAATATATAAAAGGAAGATGGTCCTAATGCAGTAAAAAAAAAAAAAAAACTCGAAGTAACCAACCAATGTTTCGCCCCACGTTGCAGGGCTACGTCAGGACTGAAAAAGACACAAACAACTAAAATAATGTAACAAAGAAAGAGAATAAATAACATGAAATAAGTAAACTAAGGTGTAGTTAAATATTAAAAGTAAGAGAAAATTTATATCAAGTAAATAAAATAAAATAAAATTAAGATTTACAGTGAAAAGAATAAATAAACAATAATTACAAAAAGGAATTAGACAATTAATGAAAATGGAAATAATAGCAAATAAAAAAAAGAAATATAAGAATAAAAGTGAAGATAAAAGGAAAATAATGAACAAAATAGGATACCCACCTTTACTGAATGGAAGAAAAGCTAATGAATGAACTGAAGGTGGATGAGAAGACCAAAAGGATAGAGGGGTGGGGGAAGTGGCAGTTAACAGATGTGTTCCGTATGAAGTCAACAAGATATAAAGATAATATTATGAAATTTTAAATATAGGCAGATATCAAATGAAAATATACATAATAAGCATAATTATACATAATTTTAATCGCACCCAGACCGTCTTCCTTTTAAAAAATATTCAAATATTTGGTGTGGTTTGCATGCATTATAACTTTCTCTTACTAAATATACTTTGATATGAAATTAATCCTTCTATATTTAGGTAAGTCCAAAGTAAACTATTGACATAAATACGATGGAAATATTTCAGTTCATTTTCGTGTTTGTCCGTGACCTTAGACAACTTTATATATTAGACATTCATTTTATCTAAAATCTTTGTCTTTCTGATGGGGTATTATTATTATGTATATTTCCTAAATTTTTTTTTCAACCTGTGCCAACATTTCTTTTAGTTAATTATCAATTAATTATAATAACAAGGGAGAAGGTTAATTACTTTTAAAAACAGAATTAGAAGTTTTTAGTGAAAGCTATAAAGAAAATTTAGCATTTAGCTCTGTCAAACTAGTTAGATGAGGATATAGCTAACATGAAATAAAGGACCAAATAATTGTACATTGATGTAACGAGTTTAATCTAAATTTCTGTTATTAAAATATTTACTTCCATGTCAGTATCTACTATCATAGCCTCTGCCATGGTGGAAACACAATAAAAGTTGCTGTCATGACTGTTAATACTGTCATTTTCAACCTGAATTTTCTAAATAGCTTTCTTTAAAATACATTCATTTTTTTAAAATTTGAAATAATTAACCATCTCTCATTAATTAATGTAATAAAATATTAATAAATATGAATTATTTTTTAAAATATAATTTCTCCTACCACCCCTATTATGTATATTATCAATTGGAGAAGATGATCGGGGGGTGGGTTCAGCAAAGAAACAACATAAATAAATAAAAAAATATTTATTTATGCCGACGTTTCGACCTGATTTTCAGGTCTTCATCAGGGCTATAAAAACAAAAA
>NW_027106378.1:385391-387974 GCF_000696795.3 Halyomorpha halys | reverse complement strand
TTTTTATAGCCCTGATGAAGACCTGAAAATCAGGTCGAAACGTCGGCATAAATAAATATTTTTTTATTTATTTATGTTGTTTCTTTGCTCAACGTACCCCCGATCATCTTCTCCAATCAGTAATCTACGATCAACTATCTACACCTCATTATGTATATTATCATTTAATGGTTGCCAATTTTTAATATTTTCTTTACTGTTTACCTTAAAATTATTTTCAAATGTAAGATACTTTAACTTTAAATCCGTATTCTTCTCTATAAATCTTGTCAAAACAGTTCACTTTCAATCTGACTTCAAGTCTGAAAGGTAGGTTGATTTTATTCTTATTCCCCTTTTTCCATCTCTTAGTTTGTACTTTATTTTATATTTCTTCTTTTGATCAAATTTATAGAAGAGTGATAAAATAAATGTGATAAATAAATTCCTTATTGGAAAACCAAAGATTTTAGACATATTAATAGCTACCATAAAAAGTAATGCAAAGTAAAGGAAAGTGACAAATAAAGCATAAATGAACTCAATTTATAAATAAATGCTTTCATGTTTCAATGGTAATCATGTGAGTTTTTTTTTTTTTCAAGTGAGTATATGTTTGAAAATATTCATCATTCTTAATAAAAAATAACAAATTGGTAAGAAAAACATAACAATATGTATATAAATAAAAAATACAACAAAATGTATATAAATGAAAAAATACAATAACTTACATATTTGAGCAAAGCGAGTACATATAGAGGAAGAAGTGAGAGACTAGTTGGCGCGATGAGCGAGGTAGGGGATACTCCAGACTGGGTGATCCGGAAAGCAGACAGCATGTCAGCAACTACGTTCACGAAAGCCTCCCTTGCATCACTCAGCGAAGACTGGTGACACCTATCAACAGCTGTACATTGCAGCAAGATTAGATTAGAAAAAAGTAATTTAGGTAATAATAATAATAATAATAATAATAATTAATTAATTTGTTTAAGGAGCAAGCCCCATACAAATAGAGTTAGCTGTAAGGTACATAATTTAACAATCATTGTAGTAGTTTTCCAAAACAGGTGAATCAAAAACAATTTATATAAGCTAATAATTTATAAATTAAATGATGATGAAAATACATAAATTATTAAATTATTATATATGCTAATAACAAACAGCATATTCAAACTAGGATTATCTACATTAGTCAGAGTGAAAAAACAAAACAAAATCGACATTACTTAATTTAATAAAAAGAAATAAATAAAAACTATACATCTTGTTGTGAGGATAGGTATCAAGTTCTAAGTATAAGGCTTTGTGTTGTATATATAAAAAGAAGTCTAAGATCCGATAGTGGGGGGTATAGACAAAGATTCATACAGCTGGTTTTGGTTAATATAGCTTAGTTTCGGCATGTATCGGATTCGGTTCTCATGAAATGCAGGGCAATATGTTAAACAATGGAAACAATCTCCAATAAAAAAATTAATTCAATAATAAAGTTAAAAAAATTAAATATAATAAAAATTAATTTATAAATACAGTGGAAAGAATCTATAAAGAATTAGTTAAATTAATAATGCTTTTGAAAAAAAACAATATTGTAAAAGGAAATAACAGGAGATAAGAAGAAATAAATGGAGAAAGGGCAATAAAGAAAGTAAGAAATGCAAGAGTAAGATTATAGGAAGAGAATCCAGGCTATATTGATATAAATTGCAGGAAAAGCCGCTAGAATGCAAGTCGGCAAAAGACGTTACATAAAATGAAATCTAAAGGTCAAAAGATCGTAGAGATAAAATAGTCAATGTGAGAATAAAAAAAAAAAAAGAAAAAGAAAAAAAAAACAAACATAAAAAGGTGTAAAACATAAAATAATGAGAGCCCAAAAAGTAATAAACTGTATCAATATATAAAGGGCGTGTAAAAACGGATATATATTAATGGGGAGTATGTAAAAACAATGTTATAAAAAATAAGAAGAAATATGGAGAATAGGAAATGGAGAAACAAGAGATAAGATAAGAGAGAAAAAAATAACTTACAGTTGCAGGCAGAGATTTCTGCTAAACTGTTTGACATTGCAGGAATAGTCGTTAGACTGCAGGTCGACAAAGACGTTAGACAAACGGAAATACAATGGTCAAAAAACGAACATTGAGATAAAATAGTTAATAAGAGATTAAAACATATAAAAAGATTTAAATGTAAAATTATGAGAGCCAAAAGATATTAAAATGTATAAATATGTAGTGGGTATGTAAAACGGATAATTAATAAAAAAAAAAAGTATGTGTGTATAAGATTACTGGTGTTTTAATAAATTAATAATTTGGTAATTGGCTAGAGACAGGTTTTGTTTGTTAGTTTTGTGATTAACGGGGGAAGACTCTAATTGTATAAAAATATAGCAGTTGCTTATCATGGTTAGGAACGGTGACTAAAATGGAAGTATTATCAAAATCAAAAGAGTGGTTGAAAATTAAACTATGTTCAGATAATTTAGAAGCAGTGAAGTTACGGGAAGATACTGAATACTTGTGTTGGGTTTTCCAGTCTTTGATTAAATTTTTTGTTTCACCAATATAAGATGCGTTACAATTAGGA
>NW_027106378.1:378415-383311 GCF_000696795.3 Halyomorpha halys | reverse complement strand
AAAAATTAATTTAGGTGTAGAGTTAAATTAATTAATTTATATACAACTTTTTTATAGATGTACATTTTTTATTTTATTAAAAAGATTACTTATCTAAACAAGTCTCTCCATCAGCCGGTCAATCATGCCCTCCTATGTCAGTCCCCTGCCAGCCATGCTCTCACACCTTATCCTCTTTTTTTCTTTATGACTCCCTTCCTGGTCATTTCTGATATACAGAGGGGTTATCTTCAGGGGACCATTATATTCCTGCCATGGTGGGGGTCAAGTTTTCGTTTTGTGTTTGCCGCCTAAAGAAAATTCGACTCCCCTTCCCCCTATGAGATTTGAACTGACACCGCTGCAGTTCCGAGGTTGTCAAGACCAACGCCTTAAGTCGCACAGCTATGAATGGCCCTTTCGACACCTTATCTTTTCATTTGACTGGAGGTCTACAAGCACTTTTCCTCCCAATCCTTCTTAAGCCTATAAACATTTATCTGATGTACGTCTCTGTACCGTCGAAGTCTTCTTCCATCTCTTATATTATTCTTATTACATATTCTTTCTTACTTCTGTTTTGACTCTTTTGATTCTTGGTATTCTAGCTACTCTCTGCCAAAGTCGATTTCCAGTGCTGGGACTTTTTTTCCTTCGCTCCTTCTGAGGGACCAGGTTTCTTATCCATACTATTAAGATTACATTTTCAAACAATACTTTAAATATCTTCTGATTCATATTACAACATTTTACTTTTCACCAATGCTTTATATATAACTTTTTTAAATTTTTATATAGCTGCTCTGTAGTAGAGAATTAAACATTCCCACAGTTTTTATGCTATATTTAATTCTTACAATTTTTTTTTTTATATCAAAATAGAAAATTACTAAAGAGTTCTTATAAATACAAAATGTGGTTCTAATTTCTTCTCGATCTGTATAGATTAACTAATTTAGAAAAATAACTAGAGTTGAGTGACTCTACTGGAGAAAACCCAGCCTCTATAAAGTGTACACACGATCATTCAATTGGTTGAGTTGAGAAAAAAATGATCACATTTTTCCCTTGTCCATCAGCCACCAGGCTGAGTTAGAATTTAGATTGAAAATCATGCAGATCTGGCATATAAAATAAAATATAATTTGTAAATAATAGTGAAGAGCGTTGACAGAATCATTCACTATTTATTAAACTAACTTAAATATAAAATTCCATACCCATTTTAGCCAGAAGCCCCACAATACATTGCTGGTCCGCCCCATGTAAAACGTCTGACAGGTTTGAAGCTATCGGAAGGCACAAAGTGTGAACACGGATTCTTCTTTCTCCTAGAACATTTAAAAGAAAACATTAATAAAATAAAGAATAATATTTGAGATTTAGGTTTATAATTTCAATTTTAAAAGCTACTGTCACAGTAGTGACAGCTGCCTCCCCTCCCAGAAGTGAAAAAAATTAAAAATAACTAATAAAGCACAATTACCGCTGAAATGTCATAACCTGAATGGCCATGGCTTGCCTCTCCTAGTTTTGATCCTCGGTACGACCTAGCCTAAATTTGAATGAAACACTGAAAATTTTGTTCATTTCTTTAGGACATAGTCGAGGTATCTACCAAAATACTTAAATAGAATTCCCTGATTTTTCAGGTCATTTTGGGAAAAATTTCAGGCCACTGAAATAATAAAACATGATAAACAGAGTCTCACTAATCAAGTTACCTCTCACTCATCTAGCCCCCCTCTCCCTCCATCTCTACAATTTGTGAAATTGTAATTTGATGTTCACTAAGCCATAACAGTGGCATATGGTTTCATTAACTTTTGTTGAGGGTATTCTTAATATTATAACTTTACCGCACCTAACCCAGGAATTTCCAATGAAATGAATTTGTTAAAAATTTAAATGGATTCCAATAGGAAATCTAATTTTAAGAAAAATTAAGTGGAGAGAGACAGGATGTTTTCCACGCATTCGGATGCTCAAATCCACAGATATAAAGACACTAGATTTAGTGTAAAGATTAATAGAACTTAAAACAATGGTATTCATTGCTACACAGATGGCTCCCTTGCAGTCCAAGGCTCACGAACTGGCATCTGTCTGCCCTGGTGATAAACCATTATACATCTACTTCCCTAGGGAGGTACATATCAGTATTCCAGTAATACTTGCGATAAGCCATTGTGCCAGTACTCTTATCAAGAAAGGGCTCTTTAGTATAAGAATAACAATGAACACAGATAGGCACTTTATAACCTCGATAAAACCATGTTGAAGACAGTATTGATGCAGTACTCAACTAACTCTCATGTGATAATAGTCAGTATTGAAGGGGTACCAAGTCACTGCAGCATTCCCGGTAATGAGCATACTGACAGGTTGGAGTGACTCTGAGACCATTCCTATTACCCTCGTACCTGTGTGTGACATAAGCCTTAAATATGCAAAAAGTAATATCAAAGTGCAAGGAGAAGATGGTTGAGGGTGCAGTCAAAGTAAAACACAAATAAGTTGGTGTAACCTATTTAATCGTGCCAATGTTTCGGCTAGAGTTTCTAGCCTTCTTCAGGGCTGTTACCTTGAAAATCAAACGCCTAATGATTAGAATCTTAGGAGAATCATTAGGCGTTTGATTTTCAAGCTAACAGCCCTGAAGAAGGCTAGAAACTCTAGCCGAAACGTTGGCACAATTAAATAGGCTACACCAACTTATTTGTGTTTCACTTTGACTGCACCCCCAACCATCTTGTCCTCGTACGTCATCCACAGTCAACTATCTCTCATAATTAGTAATATAAAAGTGGCTTACGGTTTAAGAGCCAAACTTTAGTAGCTAAATAAAATACAGCTATATTGAAAGCTGTTTCTAGTTTTTAAATAAGCTCGTTATAATGTTATGGTGTTTCTGACAATACGTTGTAATGTGGATGATGCTAATTAGGCCTGATTGGCCGCAGTACTTTCTGCCAAAGGTAATATACAATAAAAAAATAAAATAAAAATACATATCGGATAATTCTTTGATCCGACACATCCTCAAGGCTTACCTCACAAAAAATAGAAAAAATCCTAAAGAATAGAAAAATTGTTATTTATGAAGAATATAATGAAAACTGTTAATAACTATTATTTATAAAATAAATATTTGTTACAAGTAACAAAGTAAAATCTACTGTTTAATCACTAATTTTCTATAACTAAAAGTTATTAAATCCTTTCAGAAAATTTATATTATTGGCAAAACTTTTTTTTTTTTTTTTTTTAAATAAAGGAAATCACAGTGGTGAAAGAAAAAAAATCTACAAGTACATTAAGTATATTGCAATCTGCCATATCGTTCATAAGATTGTAATGGGGCATTTCAGGATTTTCCCAGGAAGGTTATAGACAGTATTGATTTTTTCAGGGGAAAAAAATTGAATTTTGTTTCTTTGTTTTTTCTTTCTGAACAAAAAGACGAGTCTTGAAATAATACTGTTTTTCAAAGAAATTAAAAATTACAAATTTTTCAACTTGATTTATTAAGATTTTTTTTTTCTTCCGGAGACCATCTTTCATAAAATCATTCATAGCTCCTCGGCATTTTATCCAATTCCTACATTAATACAACCGTTGGAAAGCTGTCTCCTCTTTTATTCTACTTTAACAAAGTGTATAAGTTTAAGGCAAAATATTAGTTTAAAATAAAGAAAAACTTTTGAATCGTTTTACTTTATAATTCCGGTTTTAATTTGTTTAATTAGATCAGGCCTGTGCCTTTTTATTTACCGCTATAAATTAAATAGATATAATAAGCAATTGATTCAATCATTACTCCAATGTGTAAATAACTAAATATATTAATTTATATAAAACGTTCAATTAATAATAATAATAATAATAATATTAAATTATTTTTTCTACATCCCGAAATCTAGCTATTGCCGGGTCTGCTCGTAAATAAATAAAACAAAGCAAATACAAAATGAAATAGAAATTCACAATCCATTGTGAGACATCTGTATTTGTTCTACTACGATAACTAGCTCCTTTCAATTTGATTTAAAAATGTTTATCATTCTTGTCCTTATCCTTTCATCCTAGAAAGGAAAATAATTATTTTTTTTTTAATAACAAAATAAAATATAAAAAACATATTATACAGCCGAGTATAAATTCCAACCCAACAATGCTGCACCTGTGCCGTAGGTTGGGCATAAAATATCATACACATGTAGACCATAATTAAAAAATACACGAGTACAACTACCTTCTCATTGTAGCCGTTCTTAACTCTAAAGACTGTATAGTAGAAATATTATTTTAATGTACATTATTTTCATATTATATTATTAAATTTCATCACATTATTTTATAATTAGTTCTACATCAAATAGTCGATTCATCATTAAACATCACTTTGCATTCTCCACCAAGTAAGCAAATCAATAAAATGTAAGATTCAGTATCGCAATTCAAACAACAGGGTTAAGGCTGCATAAATATACATTTTTGACCTTCTACGTAACACTATTAATTTAGACAATCAAACTATGAGTATTATCTATATAAATTTGCACAAATAATAAATGAGAATTTGATGAAAAATAAATGACAAGATATAACCTACCTTTACTGGAAGTATACAGAAGCGCCGCTTGGAAACATACAGTCTGTATATCGTTTAGGTTCTCATCTATTGAAACTTGCATTCCGAAGCCAGCGTCCGGGTTTACATTGGGCAAGGAAAGCAAGTCTGTGGAGCGAACGAAGAAGTTTCCATGGAATGTGTGAATAGATAACCCCCTGGTACAGAAATAAAATTACACCATATTATTAAAAAATAGTTATGCTTGTTATTCAAAATATTATTTATTATTCTATACACCTCCACCTTGAAGCTGAAAATTTTTTTCAGAGCAAGATTATAGA
>NW_027106378.1:372405-378365 GCF_000696795.3 Halyomorpha halys | reverse complement strand
TAAATAGTTTTATTTTAAGTATCAATGTTTCAATATTGTTTATTTGTTTTATTAAACCAAAAAGCAAGCTAACCGATTTTGATCATTCAAATATAGAGTAAGAATACATCGTTCAAAATATTCAAGATGGCGGCACACGTCCTTCTGAAGTCTGTTCAATTGCTGTTATGTTGAGAAGATGGATTAAAATTTTATCAACATTTGTTATTTTCTATCATGATTGTATTTGCGGTAAATTCCAGAAACAATAGAAGAGAAGAATAACTATTAAAAATATATATACATAAAGAAAATCACAGAAAAAACTAAAAATGGTTGTGCGACGACAATCAACTGCAAATCATGCTGCCCATCTTTTGTCTACTGACAGTGGTAGTATCTTTAGAAAGAAGACAACAAGAACCATCAGTCATCAAAGAAGATTACATAATTGTTTAGTTTGCTCTACCTAGGATTTATAGCAAGAGTAGCTATTAATTTATTTGTGTCATTGTATTCTGATTTTCTGGAAAATCCATCCTGAGATAGCGTCAATAATGTTTAATATATAAAATAAAATTCTCATATCTAATTAAAATTTTATCTATTCATTTAAACCTTGTCATCTTCAAAGCTATATTTTAAATCTGAGTATAATAAAAATAAAGATAGTTAAATATATGTAAGATTTTTATGCCCTTTTTGACCTATTTTCATTTTGTATAAACTAATTGTATCACTTTTTAATGTTGTTTTTATCAAATCTTCACGGTTAGATATAAGGGATAATTATTTTTATGATTGAATGGGTTGGAGCAGAATTGTCAAAAAGACTATAGCTAAAATTGTCATGAATACAGTACTTTTTTATAAATGTACAACTAATAAATAAATGTTGCAACTACTGTTGTAGATTTTCTAAGTAACTTAAAAACTTAAATTCAAGCTTTTGACGGTTTAGAAGCAACACCAGTAGTTGACCAATATAGAAATTTATGATTCTGTTGAAACTGTTAAGTCATCTCAGTTTCTAAACAAATAAAAAATAATATACAGATAAAATAAAAGGAAGAAACAAACCTGGTGCAACGCAACCTCATGACAGATTCAAAGCCTATCTTACGACACAGATACCTCTGTAGGCTCCGTTGGAATGATTCGATGTGATGCGGGTTCTTAGCCGAGAACAAAGGAAAATGGTGGATGCAACCACCAGAAAACCTAGAAACACCACCTGAAACAGGATGAAATATTTTGTATTAGTTAGAGGTTCAACTAAATTTTAAATTAATACACACCATTATTATCTGCGGATCAAAAATCTATCTTGAGCATCTTTTCTCATTTATTTGAGAAAAACTGTGGTAGAGGGAGGGATAATTCTGGTCAATTCTAGGAAGAAAATTTTTGGCTGAGTGAACTGTTTATCTCATACTCCCTTATTACAATATAAAACATTTTCTCGCTAGAATTGAATGTCCTATTTAAATTTTTATTATTATCCAGGATCTAATATTTTCTGCCCTAAGCTATAAGAGAGAACGCAAGGTCATTTTAATAAAATTCTAATACATTATTTCATTTCCAGAAGTTTCACTTCTGTCAGCCAGTCGCAAGAAAGCCATAATTCATTGCAACCTGAACCATCAACTTATTAATCCACCTATACTTAAAATATTCCAGTAGATATAAGAAATCGGCCTCTCAGAAACAGAAAAAGCAACCAAGATCCTTCATGGATCCTAAAGGTACAGGTTTTTTTTAATAATTAAATAATTTAAAAACACAACTTCATGCAGGCTATTCTACCCAATTTCAGGTCAATTCAACAATTCCTCTATGAAACATTAAAACATTAGGTAAACATATATTTTTTGTTAACAAGCATATCCTAGATTATGTCTAATTACCTAATTAGTCAATTTTTGCATTAAAGTAAAAATTAAAATTCTTTATCACAGTCACTTATTTGTTAAAATTTATCACAACAATGCTTGTAACCTTCCCTCCACTCTTGTCAAGCATTAAAATTATTTATTATAACAATATTTTTGTTAATTTTCCTCTTTATTTCACTAGTAAAATTCTTATCAAGGCTAATTATCTTATCAGATTATAAGATGGGAATTTTACAAATGAAATAAAGAGGAAAATTAACAAAAAATATTTGTTTACCTAATGTTTTAATATTTCATAGAGAAATCGTTGAATTGGCCTCAGCAGAATAGCCTGCATGAAGTTGTATTTTTAAATTATAAATAATATTGTTAAGTATTTTGAATTGTTGAGGATCAAAGATGTAATAAAAGCTGTTTTGTGATAGATTGTCCCTGAGGATAGCCGAATTAGCCAAAACGTCGGACTTATAAGGAGAATAAAATGTTTTGAGACTAAAATGGATAACATTTAAATTTATTTATTTAAACAACATTAACCAGTCTCAAGAAAGTATTTAAGGTTATAAATAAGATAATTTATATCCAAGCTAAGTCTCAAAACTTTTTATTATTTCCTTAACTGTCCAATGTTTCGGCCATCAACATGAGCCATCTCATCCTCAAAGACAATCTTAGATATAACAATATACTTGTTTAAATAAATAAAATTTTATCCATTTTAGTCTCAAAACATTTTATATTCCGCCATCCTCAAGGACAATGTTAATACAATTTTAGGACCAAATCATTTAAAAAACAACTTCACGCAGACTATTCTGCCCAGGTCATTTATATAAGTACACAAATTATCCTAATTAGTCAATATTTCACATTTAATTAAAAATTAAATATCACAGTAAAATTTATCTCAACAAATTGTTGTATGGACTTATAAAAGAATAAAAATGTTTTGAGACTAAAATGGATAAAATTTTATTATTTAAACAATATTAGCCAGTCTGAGGAAAGTGTTAAGATTATAAATAAAATAAAGTTACACCTCACATTCAATAATTTAAAAAGAGACTTACTTGGAATCCACACACAACACTGAAACGACAAGAAACTGCTTGTAGATTCCAATTGCTACAACACTTACTTGACAAACGCTCTAAACTTCCCATTCACTACAAAAAATTAGTATACACTACAATAATCAGACCAATTTGGACAAATGGAATTGAGCTCTGGGGCTCCACCAAACCATCAAATTCTTCCCGCATCCAATCTTTACAATCGAAAATCCTACATAAAATCCTTGATGCTCCTTATTACGTCACAAATAAACTCATTCACAAAGACCTTAACATCCCATTCGTTGCAGATTTGACCCAAAGCAGATATGCATCTTTTCATTCCAAACTCCTTAACCATCCTAACCCATTAATTCTTAATCTTTCATCCTTAACAATCCCTGATAATCCTCCGAGGCATCTGAAAAGAAGATGGTCACGGGACCTTCTATTTAAATTAATGTTTGAAGTACCACCAATGGGTGGTTCCTTCCCAAGATTTTCAAGTGTATATGAAACATAAAACATATTTACCTATTGTATTATTTTGTACAGTTGTAAATTACATTACATAAATAATTTAAAAAAAAAAACTGTTTACAGGCTACTCTGCTAAATAATACTATCACTCTCTAGAAAAAGTATGTATTTTAAGAAACTGCTAATAGTGTTAAGCGAATCTGTAATTAAAAGTTTTAATTTTAAGTTTGATCCATCAGCTACCATCTTACTTTTAATTCTAAGGCACATTTGTTGGACAAAAATATATTTTTACAATAATGAACTAAATGAATATAGGTAACAGAGAAGAATACTCACTGAGAGACGCAAGGTCAACAAACTGACTGTTAAGTACGAAAAGATCAACGGCTATCTGCTGACCGGAGCAGTCGAGAGCTAGCTTCTTGTAGAAGTCGGTAACAGGGTTCAGGTGGGACTGGTTCAATCCTTCCCCGCTCCTCTGGTTTGGATCCTCTCTCTGGGGCAACTTCCCTGGCCCGCTGTTCGCCAAGCAGCTCGTTACCAGGGTCACTCTTCCACCAGTTGCGGCCTATATCATATCAATTAGAAAAAAAAATCAATAAACGACACAAAACTGTAACAATTAAAATAAATAATGTAAATATAACGCAATAGCTTATTTTTTAAATTAATTATTAATTATATCAAATTAAGGAAGTTGAAGGTCACACTAATCTTTTGTCCCACTTTGTAGAGCTTAATCAGGGCCGAGCTGCGACGGATGAGAAATGATCTTACAGGTCTCGTTATATCATTCATAGTTCATGCATAGTGTATAGATATTTCACATCTCTTGTAAAATCAAATAAAAAAATGTTAAATGTATTAAAAAAAAAAATGCACGATAATAAGTATAAAAAAAATCCTGTTCATTTTAAATCTAACAGTTAATGTTATTTATTTTTTTGGTAAATGTTTACTTTAGATCCTCCAAAAACGTGGAAAACCATTTTAACAGGAAGAGACTAGCCTTGATAACCCGAGCAGACCTGAAGTGCCGGAGGTGACAGATTCCCAAACCTTCCTTTAAAAATCAAGTGCCTGCAACTTCGACAGGGATTTTTCCCTGTAGAGGGAATTTATACTGGGAAATGGTCATTATATCTTATCCCCCACCACCTTCCCGTTTATCAGCATTTCTAAAAAACTGGCCTCTCCCCCACTCTTCAACTTCCTTCTTAGCCACCTTTCTTTAAAGGAAGGTTTTGCAATCCTCAGTTCATGTACGCTCCACTCTTGTGGAGTAAATATAAACATTATATAAAATGTATTTGTATTAAACAACATTAAAATATATACTACCTGATGATAATTATAAAATAAATGCTTCATATCTATTTTCAAGTTACTGAGTCAAAGTATAATAATTTATAATGATATAAATATATAATATTTTTTATTTCATAATATATATTCTAATATTGAACTAATAAAAAAGTACAGGTAATACAAAGTAAAAGGAAAAGTACAAAAGTAAAAGGAGCTGTGAGCAACATCCGTATTTAAAAGTTATAAGAAGAAAACGTGGTAGGAACTGCAGCCGAAAATTGTGATATATTATAAGCTAACCTTTAACTCATGGGGAAAGAAGTAAGTGTGCTGGGACACCAACTAACCTAAGATAAGGAGTCGTCCATACTCAGGTTATCGAAGAATACTCTGGTATGATAAAAATGGTTTCGTACCTTTTTGGGAACCTAAAGTAAACATTTAACTTTTTTTTTATATGTATACTTATTAATGAACATCTTATTTATTTATTTTTTAAAAATTTTATGTAATTTTCTTTTTAATTACATTTACTGAAGACCTACTAAGTGAGGTGAAATGCCGGCGAATAAATAGTTGTTAACTATTTTTTGTTACTTTTTGACCTCCCTACACCTCCTTCATATTATAAAATAAATTATTCCAAAAAAAATTTCTTCGAGTAATTCAATGATTTATTCATAAAATATTATTTAAAATAAATTTTATACGATGAGAAGATGTTTGAGGGATGCTGTCAAAATAAAACACAAATAAGTTGAAGTAACTTATTTAATCATGCCAATGTTTCGGCCAGAATTTCTAGCCTTCGTTAGGGAACAGAACAACATAACAACCAATGAATACAGAAAATAAAAAAAAGAAAATATAAACAGAATGACATAAAGTAAAAGTTACTTTATGCAGCGTAGAAGCCACTTGGCGGTAAGATTTCGAGCTAACAGGTTCATTTTGTTTTATTATTTTTTTTCCCCTTATCTTTATTTCATCCCCCCATCTTTTCTAAATTTTCCTTACCTACATTATTAGTTATGTTCACCATATATTATTATTATTTTCTAATTTTTTTTTTGTTTTTCATTTCTTTTGTTAAACTTTACTTATATTTTGCCTCTTCATCTAATTACATAATACATCTTACATAATTCATTTGTTACATATATTTTCTTTCTCTCAATTTTATTTTTACTTCCATAATTTTAATTTTTAAATTATTAATAAACTAATATATTCATATTTC
>NW_027106378.1:355109-371482 GCF_000696795.3 Halyomorpha halys | reverse complement strand
TATTTTTATTAAAAAAATTAACAATCCATTCAATTAATACAAATTGGGAGGAAATAGAAAAAAAAAAGCTGATAGTAAATACAAATAAAAAAAATAACGTTAATACTATAATGTAATTTTGTTTTCATTACTTTATTAAATTAATTAGAAAAAGTTTCAGAATAGACAGAAATGTGTTTCCGTGTCAAGAGAGGTAGAAAATAATTTTTAAAATTATTCACAGATGTGCATTTTATGGAAGGTTTTTATGCCCTAGACTTGTGTAGTATTAATAGAATAAGAGCAAAATCAGATATTTACTAATTAGGTTTAGTCTTTTTTATGAGAAAAAAAAAAAAGAAAAAAATTTAAATATAAATAGTGAGTGGTAGGAAACCACAGTATGTTTGGAAAATCAGTTAGTTAAAATATTTCTTTACTTGTAATTAGCTTGCTGCCATTTAATATATCCTTAGTGAAACTAATTGAAAAAGTTTAAATGACATATTTGGCTCTGGTACATGTGTTCCAGAGTAACCTACTAAAGGGTTAAAATAGAATTTATATGAAAGGTGTGAGATAATTTGCCAAAGATTATATCTTTAAAATTAATAAAAATAGATTTCATGTTTCAAATACTTAAAAAAAAATTATAATATTTATTTACTAATTGCTACATGTCCAGAAGAAAATCTTACCATCTATATCCACGACTACCATCTGATGTGGTTGAGCCTGGGTATCGGCAAGGCTGTAATAGTGGACCGCAGAGTCGTACGTAATGAAAGCAACGGCAGTTCTTGAATCGCCCGGCAGTGCCTCCAGCTGGGAAAGGAGGCAATCGCAAAAAATACGCAAGTAACCGCTATCAATTGCCAGTCTAGAAACATCCAATACAAATACGTATGCTGCTGGTTGTGGTGGTCGTACCTGTTATAATAAATTAATTGTCAGGTATAACAAATTCATATAATACAGCAATCAGAATATTTAAATATAATTAGTATTGGAATATTAATAATTGATCTTTTGTGACAGATTGTAGGAATATAATCCGGAAGGTAAGGAAAAAAAAGATTCACAAATAGTAAAAACTATTAATTACTAACCAATAATAAATATTCAGGATCATCTTTCTACAATAAATCTAATTAAATATAAATTATTAGTATATAGATAAATTATAAATTAATATAGATTAATTAAAGAACTCCTTCTAAAAGGTTCTAACCAGAGCTGGGCAAAAACTAGTTATAAATAAAGCTAAGACTAAATTGTCATGGATACAAATTTTAGTTATGAATGGTTAATTGATAAATAAACACTGTATCAATGATAATTTATTTATAGTTAAATATAACCAATTTGTTACAAAAGAGAACACAAATAGTTAACAACTATTTACTTGCCATTATACTATTTATTATACATTATATATACTATTTATTATACATTATATATACTATTTATTATACATTATATCACTATTTATTTGGCAAATAAGTAGTTAACTATTTTTGTTCTCTTTTGACCACATCCCTGACCATCTTCTTAATAATTCAAAATATTTTTCAATTTTTCATAGCATTTAGGACAGATTCATCACTATCTCTTTAAAAAATGATGGTTATGTTTCCATAAATGTGACCTTTGTATGTTTTGTGCTTACACAGGTATAGCCTTTTTTCATTTCTGTGGCGGCCCACAAAATAAAAACTTGATCCTCCACCATGGTTAGAATAGATTACCAGCAGATAAACCCTCCCTCCATATGTACCAAATGACCAGAAAGGGGGTTATAAAAGAAAGTTTATTATTGTGTGAAGCGGAGAAGGTGTAAGGATGAACGAGTTCCCTACCCCTACAGGGAAATTCATTTTAGACTTACTAAAATTATGAATTTAGACATGTATCTTCATTAAATACATAATTTAAATTTTATACAAAGTTTCATTACGGAGCTGTCCACGTACATACAAAATAGACCATTTTGAGAGGCTTAATTATTAGCATTCAGGGAACTTAAAAACGTATAGTTTTGTTGAAAAACTACATATACACTTTTAGAGGCAAGGGAAAATGAAAATTCCATAAACAAAAAACATTATCATTTTACCATGTATTCCGATGGGGCTATGAATTCTATTGTAGCAGATTTTATTTCAGGTCGTCTTGTTGGGTCTCCATAAGTCTTCGTTAGTGGGTCATATTGAAATTCTTCTGGTACTGTAAATGAATTAAGTAACATTAGAGAAGGAAAACTCAAAATTTGAAGCTGATACAAATATTTAAATTCTATTTATTACTATCATGATCATGTGTAATATGTTTTATCTCAGTTACTAAATTGATAGTGAACTGATTAAATAAAATATGTAAGAATTTTTCAAAAGAAAAGTTTTTGAAAGGGATCACAATTTTTATTAATTTTTTTCAATGAATTTCAAAACAACAGTTACCCCACTAAGGATTAACTGATATAAAATAATTTTTATTTAAAAAGATTATTCGATAACAGTTACCCCATTATAGGATAACTTTGGTAGATGAATCTTTATGTAAAAAGATTATTCGATAACAGTTACTCCATTATAGGATAATTATTATAGATGAATTTTTATTTTAAAAGATTATTTGATAACAGTTACCCCATTAAGGGATAACTGTTATAAAAGAATTTTTATTTAAAAAGATTACTAGATAACAGTTACCTTCCCCCTTATCCCGTTAAGGGATAACTGTTATAAATTGCTCTTTAAAATATTTGGGTTTAATTTTTTAAGAAAAGATAGTCGGAGGTAAGGTAAGCAGAGAATAAAAATAAGTAAAATTAATTTTATTAATGTTAATATTTTATCCAGAATGTCAGGGTTAAGAACAAAAAACAAGATAACAACCACAATGAATAAAAAATAAATATGAATATGGTCATGGTATATAAATATGAAGATCTTCTCTAATCAAAAAATAAAACAGTGTAACTAGAAAATAACAAATAATATAGGTATATAAGTAGTATATTATCATTACTTATTTCACTTTTATATTTAATTAATTAGGTTTATGTTTTCTTTCTCATTCTTAATTTCAATTTTAAATAATTTTCATCTTTTACATACATTAAAAATATGATATATTTGTTCTTGACGGTGGATATATGGATATATAAGAAGATATACAGAATAAGTATAATAATAAGTAAAATATAAATAAGATTAAAAAAAATTATGAAAATGTAGTGATATAAAAATTATTAAAAAGGGGAGAAAAGAAAAAATGATATAAATATGAAAATCCGGTATTATACATTTTCTTCCATACTACTTATTTACTTACAATATTTTTTAATTTCTTACTTGCTTTTATTTTTTATTCATTATCGTTCTTGTCTTATTTTGAACTTAGCTTCTGACGAAGGCCTGCAATTCTAGCCAGAACATTGGTAATATTTTTTTAAGTTAATTACCTTGGCATATAATGTCTTCAAAAATATAAATTTGTGCTATTTTAAATAAAAAATATGGTGCTAAAGTTAATTAACAAGATTTGAAACAATGTATTTACACCGAATTGATAGAATTTTAGAAAAACACAATTATTGAATACAAAAAAAAGTTGTGATTTTTTTAAAAATTAATTCAAAAGACAAAGACAATATTTATCTGTAGTTAGTTCTAAAACAATGGAAACTGAAGACAAATGTGTGGATGTAGTACAAGCATCCTTTGATTGGTGCCCAAAAACCGAGACCTGATGGAAAGGCTACAAATTCAGGCCAATTTGTACCAGCCAATCCATATAACACATCCCCACGCATGCACAAGCGCAAATTTGTTATTGTTTGGCAAACGTATAACAGCACCTTTAGGCAGGGTATTTTGATTTAGAGGGCGATGGAATAACAGCCACAGTTATCTTGATAAACCTTTTATAACTTCCCCTCTCTTTGGAGTTTTGAGTCTTTAAATTGTACTATAATGTTTAATTAAAATTCTTGTTCCTGAAGATGGCGTATTAGCCAAAATATTGAACATTTTTACAAATTAATATTGGTGAAATATATTTACTTATAGAATTACCAATTTACTTTCACCACAAATTAATTTCATAAAATAGCTGCAATTAATGTTTTTAATTAACCTGCATTAAATTAGGATTACACCTGCCTGTTTCATAAGGGACCCCAATATAGTAAGTCAGAACAAAGATCAAAACCAAAGATGGGAGTTCAGGTTGATCGTTTAGCGCAATTACCATTTATTTGAACATTTTTTTCAAAATTCACATATAATGATATATTGATAATCTTTTTTTTTTTTTGTCACAAAAGCACTGTGGCCAATAAGGCCTGTTCTACGCCAATAACATTACGAGAATGTTGAAATTAGCACCACAATATTGTGGTGAGCTCATTAGAGCTTAAGGTTTGAAGAATCTTAGTAGACTTGAGGGATTGATCAGCTCTCACTGCTTGGGATCCACCACATGGTCTGCCCAAACAGCGCAGACCTCAAGCCCGCAAATTGGTCATAACAACATACTATATGGTATGTCGTTTCATCAAATATCCTTAAAAATTACTAACACTATATTTTTCTAAAAATAACATTAGAATATAGATAAATATGTACTTACAATCATTAACCCTGAAGCAGAGATTACACTTCCAGTGCTTCGAGTCAACAAAGAATACAAAAGGATTTATATATGTCCTACACGCTCTACATCGCACTATCACCGTACACTGGATTACCGACAGTTGCTAAAATAATAAATATAGTGTCACATATATGATAAAGTAAAAATTATTACATTTCTTAAAAGAGAATAAAGAAAAATACATAATTCAGAACAACTTACATTCAGGTCTTTGAATGGGTGGATTAAGACACCGAGGGGAAGCCTAGATTTATCGAGGAGCGATTTGGTCTCAGGTATTTTGGTCAGTGTACATCTGAATATTCTGTATTAAAAAAAAAAAATGTTAAAGCCACTATCAGTTTTTAATGAGAAGAAATACTAACCTGAAATTATTTAATATTAAATATAATTATTTAATTATCTAATCTGAAATCATTTAAAATAAGGTGAAAATTCTTACTTAATATTTAGATTAATTACATCAGACAATATCATATCACATTTTTGTATTGATGCATATTGGGAGACCAGCTTTCAGTGTCCAGAGCTATAAATACGTTGACGTTGATAAAAAATATGACATGAAACTTTCTGAGGTAGTTAACCTACATATTAAGTAAAACTTTAAACAGTACATTTAACTGCTATCAATTAAGATAGTTCTAGTTTTAAAGTTCTGATATTAAAGTGAAGAAAAATGTGCTTCTAAACTCAACTACAGCGCCATATACGATTGTTTACTTCCAAGTTGGAAGATTATGGAAGATGGTCAAAAAAGGTATTTCAAAATTGTATAAAAACTATATATCATACCAACGTTTCATCCCACTTTACAGGGCTAAAAACAAGATACAAAATACTAAAAAAAAGAGTTAACTATGATAGGACTATAATATGATATAAAAAATATTTTGAAAATTATATAAAAATAAGCAACACAAATTAAAAGAAAATTGAAATAAGATGAACAGACTCAAGTAAAAATAATATATAATAAGAATAAAATGCACAGACACAAATCTATGAAGACACAAAGGACCTAGGAACAGAAATAAGGATCAGGAGACTGAAATTCCACAGACACATTGTAAGAATAGCCTCGGAAATACTAAACAAGAAAATATTCCAAAAAAAATCCGAGGATACATCAGGCAAATGAAGGAAGAAATAGAAAGATTAGGAATAATGCACCAGAACAGAGAAATATATGGGAAAAGACTGAAGGAAATCAAGGTTCTTGTGGGAAGGAGTAATTTGAAAAAGGGGGTCACATGGACAGAAGAAATAAAACAAAGGCACACAGAGATAATGAGGGAAAAATGGAAGGAAAGGAAAAACAAAAACAAGAGAGAAACCAAAAGTAATAATATTTGCATGGTCTCTAAGGGTGTTCCGTGAAAAAAAAAAAAAAATTTACAGATGGAGTAACATATAGTAAAATAAAAAATTATTTTAAAAACATAAATAGAATTTTATATAGTTTTCACTTAGTTCTCAGATCTAAAATATAGTTTTGAATATTAAAAGGTTAAATATTAAATAGACATGAGAATTTATATTTTATTATAGAAAATATTATAGACTCTTTTCTCAGGGCATGTTTCTAGGTAACCAGAACAAACATTTTTTCCACTAACACTTAATTTAAAATAATATCTCTTTGAAAAATGTATTTAATTTTAGTCATTTGAACAAAACTAACCCATTACATAGAATCTTCTTTTGATGATTTTCTCAACAAACTAACACTGACTGTAGGCAATCTTTCTGCAAACGAACACTAACGAATAAAGCATTGGTCCTTTAACAGTTTTTTACTCTCAATCCACCGAAGAGTGTGTGTGGCGATCCAAACAAGGAGTCCTTATTCTTCTTAGGTGACTCTTCTATGTCCTCTTTTTCAAGATGTCCGCCCTTGAGCAAGATAAGAGATGATGAAGACCTTCTCATCCAGGAAACATCATTCCCCGCCCGCGCCTAGGCAACGAATCATCTCCAAAAACCAAGTTTTCTTCCTTCCCCTTCTCGGTGTTAGCTCTTGACATCGATTGTAGCACTACGGTTTCGAGTTTTTCCCAATGATTTCCTTTATGAACATTAATCTTTAACACTTATTCTTGACTTATATTTTTTCTTAAATTTACTGTAACTACAATTATGATGGGAAGTTAAATAAAGTTTAAAGTATATGAGTCTGTTCAACATGGCCACGATTCAACAAACTTTTTGTAGGACTCGCGCCATATGGCTTTGCACGATATCTTTTGTGACTGCGTATTTTATTGATGAAAATTGGTTAGCTTGCTTTTAGGTTTAATACTACAAATAAACATATTGAAATGATAAATCACATAAAACCTACTAAAAATCATTTATATATAAAAAATGACTATTTACTCATAAAAGATGATATTACAAAACACAAGTAAAATTAACAACAAATATGGTAGAAACGTAAAGAATTAATAAAGAAGGAAATAAGTCAAAAATTTGTATCCATTTTTGTCTCAACACTTTATTTTTCACCAGTCCAGCGTTTCGGCCATTCTAGCCATCCTCAAGGACATCTAAATATTTAACAGCTTATATTATATCTTCATTTTTAACACTTATAACAACAGCATTATTCACTATATAATATAACATATCTTCAATATATTTCTTCCTCACATTAATTTAAAGTTTCTTTTGCAGGCTAATTAATGTGAGGAAGAAATATATTGAAGGTATGTTATATTATATAGTGAATAATTTTGTTGTTATAAGTGTTAAAAATGAAGATATAATATAAGCTGTTAAATATTTAGATGTCCTTGAGGATGGCTAGAATGGCCGAAACGTTGGACTGGTGAAAAATAAAGTGTTGAGACAAAAATGGATACAAATTTTTGATTTATTTAATAAATAATTACCTTGTCTCAAGAAATTGAAATAATATAATTGAAGGAAATAAGGTAAATATATGACGGGATGGTAAATAAATCAAAGGGGAAAATAAAGAGAAATAATCGACAAATCAATATAAATGCTACAAATGAGAGTTATATTTAGGATTGCCCCAGGAAGGTTATAGACTTTACTGATTTTTTCGGTTAAAAAAAAAGTTATTGATAAAATTAAGCATTTTTAGTATGTAGCTCAGAAAGTATATCTTTGTTTCCATGGTTATTATATACCAATCAATTTGTTTCTTTCCGAACAATAATACTGATTCTATTAAATGAATTTTTATCCAATAAAAATTACAAAAACATATTTAGGATTTCAGTAAAGTAAAGTAAAAAAATAATTGTTTTATGAAAAAGCAGATCATATTTGTTTATAATGTCATCTGAAACGTTTAAATGCCACTTTTCAAAGAAATAAAAAATTAGAAATTTTCCACCATGATTCAATTAGAGGATTTTTTTTCTTCTTCTGGTGACCTTTATTCATACCATTGTTTATAACTCCTCTGCATTTCATCCAATTTTAACGTTAATAGAACCGCTGTTGCTTAGAAAGCTGAATTTCAGCTGTTTTAAAACAGCATGTTAACCTAAATTAACATCATTTAGGTTTAATGCCCACATAAGAGCGAAATATCAGTATTAAATAAAGAAAAACTTTTTAAATATTTTATTTTATCCCTCCGGGTCTAATTTGTTTAATTAGATCCGGTTCTTGCCCTTTGGTGCAGTTTATAGAACCCTAAACCACTCCCAAGTTTTGTGTAGATAGGTTGAGTCTTGTTAAAGTTATTTCTATTTTTTTATCATATAATTTTATTATATAATGTTATTTACTGCTGTAAACTAATTATATTGATATACATCAAACTGCTATATTCATTTATATCAAACTTTCAATTATATTCAATCAATCAAACTAAATCCCTAGATCTAGCAACTATGAAGCATTGCTGGGTCTGCTAGTATGATATAAAATTATAACAAGGTATTATAACCATATAAAAGCAGGAAATATTGTATTTCCTGTTATTATCACTTAACATTTTATTGTAGTACTTATCATCTTATGATCCTATTCTAGTTTACAATAAATACTTTTTTTAGTCTTTTTATCCCTGACGAAGACCTGCAAATTGAAATTATGAAATGTTGGTATATAACAAATAATTCCGATGGTTGGGGGTGCAGTCAGCAGAAATTCATCTGTGCTAACGTTTCGACCTGAATATCCACGACCATCTTCTCATATAAATCTATAAATACAGCTCATTGATAAATAATTCTATACTATTTTGAGCTACCTTTTTTTTGGTTGCCACACAGAGCATTTTCTTTCATTGTTTACTTCGAAGGTACATAATTATAAATAATACTCACTCGGGGCTAACTTTCGTAGAATCATAGTACTCCTGAGAAAGGCGAACAGGAGGAGCTTCGACCCTAGTAGGTGGCAAAATATCACGACTTTTCATCAAGTCCACTGTATCCCTTCCCTGAAAAGAAAATCAAATTGTAAAAGAGAATTTATTTTTTTAATATTCCATATTGAGGTAAGTAACTCATATATAAAGGGTATTTCCAGTACAATTTTTGTAATTAAAGGACTTGATCGTGAAACATGGTATCTGATATTTATTACGAATTGAAGTTTTTGGTTTCGCCAGATTTATATAAATTAGTAATAAATTTATAAAAATCTGGTATATAATTTTGAAAGAATTTTCAGGAAGTTCATATTTTAAAAACAATAATGTTGTTAGTAAATTATGGTTAATTGACTCCAGGTTTATGGTGAAATATTGCAATTAACAAATAGTTTAACATTGTTAAAATTTTCATATAATCTGTTACCATGTTTTATGACCACCAAATGACTTAATTTTGATTTGGTTTTCACTGGTCTCTTTTGAGAATATTGTTAATTTTTTAACCTTTTCCAGAGCATGTAATTCCGGAATATCCAATGGGATGTAGACATTTTTTTAAATAGATTTTGATAGCATATCAAATTTTAAGCTTTAAGGTTTTATCAGATCCATCCTTAAGGTATAAATCACTAAAAGCTGTAAATTTATTTTGCAGTTTTTGATGAAATGGAAATTTAATAAACTTGAGGGACAAAATAATATCATAATTCAAATTCAAAAAGAGAAAAAAAAAATGCATGATTTGAGACATTTATTTATTTTGGCTTCATTACTATAACACACATTTGACTTTCCTCATCTATTCGATGTAACCCAATTTATGTCAGATTTATATGGAAAATTGATTTCTAGCGTTTTGGTTCTTTAAGCTTATTCAATTTTCCAAATTGTTTGCACGTCATTGTTAAAAACTGTAAAAAAATGTTGCATTTAAGCCTTCTGGACATGTCGGATCTAAAAATTCCACAAATAATAGAGATAAGGAGGCTGAACATATATAGTAAAACTTGATGTGAAGGGGCACTACAGACAGAAATTTGCTAATTCCAAATAGATCTAGTAATAATAAGAAATTTCGAAACTAAGTAGAAACAGACAAGTAAGGGTTTCTTACTAAAGGAAATAATTTTATGTTATGGCTTATAAATATTGATTTGTTGGGTTTTGATGTTTAAGGAGTGAATAGAGAAATGTAATAAGGAAGTAACTGATACTGGAAGGTTTATTATTTCTTAGGGGGTGTTGAAAAGAAGAGATAAAGCCAATTTAACAATATTAAATTCATTTTAATATAGCATTATTATATTCATCAATAGCTTACGATCGTTAGGTTGCTACTTGGTTCCAATATATTTTAGTCCAAGGTAGAACCTCAAGAGGCTGCAACCAAAACTACGTACTAAACAGAGACAAGACAAAAAATGAGCATTGCCTTCAAAGTGCACCATGAACTTATAAACTGCAGCTATAACTGACTAACAATACAAGTCAAGTATCTTGCCCCACTTCTTGAACATGCAACCTTCGCATACTGTCTCATCTCCAATATTAGTTCTGTCATTAAAAGATTTCATCATAGAAAGATAATAAAAATGTAATATAAACATACCGTATTTGAAAATTACAATAGGCATTTCGCTAAGGGTTTCAAAATTATAATAAGTTTAAGAGTTTATTCTTATGTGTTAGACAGGGAATTTATGCTATATAGCGCCACAACACAACCCAGTAAACAGAGCAGTAACTATTAATAATAAGTGTCCGTAGGTAATAATAATAAAAGTAATATAAAGGGATAATGGCTAATTTATTAAATATATACATAATGGCTAATTTATTAAATATATACATAATGGCTAATTTATTAAATTGATTTGACAATATAATAATATAAGCCCCTATGACCCATGGGTTCAGTACTTTGTAAGGAAGCACTCTTTTTAGAACAAGTGATTTTTCAAAATCATGTTCAACCGCCAGGTTTTTTTTACGATTAAGGGTACCACTTAATGAGGCTGGATGGATCTTAGAAGAGCTCCATAACATGCAGGGTTGACTCACAGCTACAGTGTTATGGAAAATAATTATCTACCCAGCCGCATTCGAACCTATTTAACCATATACATTTATTTAGATATATAAGGAAATTAAATTTATTCAACTATATAGAAATAAAGCCAATTTTACTTAATTTAATATGTGTGCTTTTGGGAGCTCCAAAGATAAATCTTATAAAGCAATTCATAAAACGTTTTAATTTCCTTTCAAGTTCATAAATGAGTCCCATATATGCCAGGCAAACATAATCAAAGTGAGATAAAATAAGAAAGAAGATAAATAATTGATGGGTTTCTAAAGGAAAGGATTGGTGTAGTCAATGGAACTGTTCAAGGATAATGTTATGTAGACAATAATGAATAAAAATCAACATACCCATATTTTATTAAAACCAAGTTGAGAAACGCTAAGGTGCGACATCTGGTTAGCAAGTTCATCCCCGCTGGGGTAATAGCCACCACCCATCGTTTGGCTGTAAGGGGGTAACCCAGTGTTGTTCTGAAAACAATAATCAGTTTTTCAAAGGGTTATACTACTATATGTAACAGTGTTTGAGAAATTAAACCACTCTTAAAACTTCTGCCAGCATTTGATTATCAATATGATAACGTTTCAGACTCCTGTCCATTTCATATTGATAATTAAATAATGGCAGAAGTTATAAGACTGGTTTAATTTCGCAGAGATGGTTATATATAAATAAATAATTTTCCTTGAACATCATTGTTTTTCTTTAATTAATTTTTAAATAACGCTCATAATTGATGGTCAACAATATGCAAACAACGTACTTTTTATGTATAAAATATCTTTTACAATATGGGAAGAAGGCCGGGGGTGTGATCCACACCCCTGACCATCTCCTAATATCGAATCTACAGTCAACTATTAACAACTCATTAATAGAATATGATGTATCGAGGGCTTAGAGACACACAAATATTACAATACATAATATTATTATTATATTTAACTCTATGTTGGGTATAATATTTGCCATTAGATAAATAAACTTATTCTAACTTTACCTGAGGGTGGGAATAAGTTGGATATTGTTGATATGGTGGTGGAGGGTAGCCCCTGGGCTTAACTGGCGCTGGTGGTCTCGGCGCCACTCGAGGTGGTTGTTGTTGTTGCTGCTGCTGCTGTTGCTGTTGCTGTTGTTGAGGTTGCATAGGTTGATAGTATCCTCCGCCATCGGGTAGTTTAGGTCTTGTTACTTGTGAAGTAGCTGGTTCCTAATAATTATAAATGAATAAATCATCAAGCTCATATATTAATGAACAGACGAAATGCTTGTAATTTTGAAAGAATAAAAGGTACCATTATCAATATGATAACAAAGAAATAAAAAGTCAAATCTAAATTTGAATAAAAATTTTGTTATCACGGACTTTATTATATTTACTACTGTCAGAGATATTCTTCAAAGATTAATATTTGGTACAATAAATTCTTGGTAAGAGGGCAACTTGAATCACAATAATCACCCGATGACAAAGACATTTTTATCAGTGATAGTGGCATACTTTTACAAGGGAATAGATAAAATCATCATAGATTAAAGAATTGATTAAATATATTTATATTTTATTTTACAAATGAAAATAAAATCAATGAATATCATTCTTTAAAGTGAATTAAAATAAAAATTAGTTTCTCCAAACTTTCAATTTGATGACAATAGTTATTCAATCTTGATCATTTTATGATAAACAATTAAATAGTATATACTATCAAGGCAGGTCTACACCAAAATGTTACCAGTAAAATTGTTATTAATGTTGGTAACATTTATATTAATAAAATTTTGATGTATACTATTTCGTGGTCAATAGTGAAATTTCATTAACATTGCTATTCCTAACAAAAATTAAAAATATTTTCAACAAAACCAACGTTTTATGTAAAAATGACAATGAAAAATGATTTGTGTCAAATTTTTAAGAAAACTGAAATTGTAGTGGCATCTAGAGTGGGGTAACAAGTACTATCAAAAGGTGATATCGTTTACACAGATGTATTTTAAGTAATCTTTATTTCAAAGTTCTCGGAATCGAAATTTTTCAATTTCATTTAACGTTGTTCTTTAATTCAACTTTTGACCGAGAACAATTATTTTCCCTAAACGGGTTGCACAGTTAATTTTGGAATAACAGAAATATTTTTGTCTAACAATTTTTATCAAATTTTTCTAATCTAAATATGTTATTCTAAGTGAACCATTAAAATTCAATTTTCTATGTTCATGTGATTACACAAATAAAGTAAACGCACTATTTTTTTGTGATTATATTTAACCAAGCTCATTTCTCTGTTTCTACGTAGCACCAGTTAGCAGAATTTTTAATGCGTATATTAATATAAAATTAAGAAAATTGTAAATTATTATAATCAAATATTGTTTTGAACAATACTAATTTCTGTTAGTTGCAAGAAAATTAAAAGATATATTAAAATACAAATACTTTTGTATTATGGAAGTATGGTTCCAATTTTTTTCATATACTGAGATATTTTGAAAAATGCAATGACCAAGAAAAGAACATATAATTCAATTATTATTTAGAATACGTAATGATCCATAACATAACAAAAAGTAATTAGAAAATCCCTCCAAAATACAAAATTTGAATAGGCCTATATCATTCTAATCTATAACCTCTTTTATGTGTTATCACTATTTGATAGTGATAATAAGATTTTATTTACAGTCCACCCCATACATACAAACAAATTAAGACAAAGGCGATTGCCAGAATGTACAAAAGGAAAAAATAGTGTTTGTTAAATTGGCTATATTAGATAATTCAAAACTGCCTTATGCCACTCATAGCATGGGCTCAAGAGATGGAAAACTTCAATACTATTAGAAAAGATAGAATAGATAAAATAGGTGTATTTTTTAAATAAAACTCTTCAGGAAGAATTCTCAAAACAAAAATAGATTTTATGAAGGTTATAAGCTAACAAAACATAAAATTATATATATAGGAAAGAGTAATACGTTTTGACTACTCAATAACACTTTTTGGTGTATTGCATGTCAGAAATAGATTTCGTAAAATATATAATTAATGATTATTACATACCGTGGCATAAGGAATTATTCCTAAGACATTAGTCCTTGGAGGTCCTGAAGAAATAGGTTCATCAAGCGATCTAGACTGAGTCATTGGAAGGTTCATCTGCGGTCTTCCGCTCATCACTGAAGAGGATTGAGGTTGATAATAACCTTGTTGGTATGTAGATCTTGGAGCTTCCGTCGGTGATTGGGGATAGCTCTGGCTATCCTGAGCCACTGAATTCATATAGGGGTTTGAGGTTGGTGACATCAAGGGTTTTTGAACTTGATAACCTTGGGTCTGAGCGTGATACTGTTGTTCGGGCTTCATTGTCTGGTTAGGCAATACATTTTCTTGCCTGTAGGGATTATTCATCGTTTGAGTATACCCCTGATAATAGTCAGATATAGCTAAATTAGATGTAGGCATGGTTTCGTGATTTTTAACTAAATTACCCTCTGACGGTTTTGGCTGCATTACACTATCTAACTTTTGTGTGCTATATTGAGTACCGAACTGTTTCTGATCATTAGATATTTGATTTAAATGTGATGAACTATAGACAGGTTTAGAAACTGAAGAACCTAAACTAGTTATTATTTGAGATGATGTTGTAAAAGGTCGGAGCTGAGGTTGCCCCAGTCTCTGAGACTGATTGATGTCGTTATTAGTATCACTAATGTACGGTGGAACCGTAGCTCTGTTAGTAGGTGCACTAGAGTCCGAATATATCTGCCCATAAACAGAATTTGCATTTGTATATGTGTCGTGTGTTTTATAATTCATATAGTTACCAGATGAATTATGAGATTTTTCAGAATTTATATGATTAAGGTTAGGTTGAAGACGGGAGGGGGACGTATCACGGGAGGATTGTGATGATAAACTAGCTGTAAAAAATTAAGAAATAATCCATTAATAACATATTTGATTGAAATCACACTTCAGGTTTGTAAAAAAGACCTTTACCTGGATAGCTTGTAGATGAAGGCGTTGGCGTACCATTTCCAGAGTCAGAATAAGTGCAAGATTGGCCGTTCATTATTCAAACTACAAAAACAAATCAAATATGTATTTTTTTAAACAAAGATTTTAAAAAATGGCATAGAAATCTAGTAATAAACAAGAAACATTTGCATAAACATGATACATCAAATATTTGGTTAGATATTGCACATTTTAGGCTTTTAAAATCTCTGGTAATAAAAACTAAAACTTATTCTCCACATAAATGCTTTATCACTTTCAATTATTATATTTAAAAATGAATTGGATGAGAGCAGAATGCAATAATGTTTTCTAACCTACCATGTACTTACATTAAAAAATGTAGTAGTTTGCTTCTTAGTTAATTTGGAAACATGAATCAGCTTTTTAAATTTCAATTGATTAATTAAATTACAAATGGAAGTCTGATATATGGACGGTTACACTTATATGTCACTCCCCTTTCCAGAGTAACTACGATGCGCTCGATGTAAGCATTAATAGTACCATTTAAAACAAACTTTTAAAAAACTCAAATGTCCCTTAAATTAAAACTACTATTACAAACAAGTTCGAACTTCGAAACGCATGAAATTGTACCGTTTTATTCAGGATGAATCTTTGGTTATAGCACACATGAAACCAAACAGCGAAACAGTAACATTTTTACTTTCGCCCGATTTGTAAATACTTACGAGATTGTTGTATCTTTAATTTTAAATAAGTCTAACGAAAGTTTTTATCAATATAACAAGACTGCGAAGGCACACTAGCCTAATTAAAAAACAGTCTGGCGGAAGCTGTCAAGAAAGTGAGGTTACGTGGCTTACGGGAAGGCATTCAACTATTCTAGAATTTCTACCTGGCGCTCGATTCAAATTACCAATACTTTAATGTCATTCTCCTTTTTAAATTGTAAGAAAAGAATAATGAAACGATTCAACAAACAGGACTTATCTTATATATTAATTATCATAATTAGGTATTATTCTCAGTAAGAATATATAAGAGTTATCAAGGGCAAAACATATTAAATAGAACTTCGAGACGTCATATCACGCAGTAATTGTTTGAGTTTATTCAAAATGATTTCTCCACTTGTCTACTCCAATCCATTTGACCTTTGTCTCACTTTTATTTCATTGTCATTAATTTTTCTCAAATATTTCTTTAGAAATAAGTATAATTTCTCATTTATAAATACATTACATAAGAGAGACTATTCAACAAAATAAAAATGTTTAAAAATTTATCATCTATTTTTT
>NW_027106378.1:352421-354433 GCF_000696795.3 Halyomorpha halys | reverse complement strand
ATAATACCATAAAATTTAATTAAATTAATTTTTTACAATATTTAATAGTTTGAAATGATTTCTCCACTCATTTACTCCAATCCATTTGACCTTCGTCTCACTTTTATTTCAATGTCATAAATATTTCTCAAGAAATATATTCAATATCTTATTTATGAAATACATTACAAAAGAGACTATTCAAAAAATCAAATTGATCAAAATCTATTTTTTTTCCTTTTTCATTTTATAAAAATTGATTTATGAATTGATCAAAACAGATGAATATATAATAGTTAAATTATGAACTTGTAAATTCCAATGAAGAATTAATTATTAATTTAATTTAACTTTTTAAAAATATAATACAAATATATTGCATTTTCAGAAACAAGAAATAAAAATCAATTCTGAATGTTAAGTAAAACATTTAAAATATAATTAAATTGACTTTTTATAAGACTTAGTAGATCAAAATGATTTCTCCACTTGTCTACTCCAATCCATTTGACCTTTGTCTCACTTTGATTTCAATATTATAAATGTTTTCCAAATATTTCTCTGGAAATATGTACAATTTCTTATTTATAAATACATTTCAAAAGACACTATTAAAAAAAAAATAACTTGATAAAATTTATTATCTCTTTTTTTCCTTTTCCTTTTCATAAAAATTTATTTTTATTATTATTATTATGTATTAACATATAATATTTAAATTATATACTTGTAAGTTCCATCAAATAATTAATTTTTAATTTTTTTAAAAAGTATAATACAAATATATTGCAATTGGAAAAACAAAAAATCAACTAATTTTTCTAAAATAAGAAATAAAAGGAATTCCAAATGTTAAGTAAAACATTTAAAATTGAATTAACTTTTGAAAATTTGGTAGCTCTTTATTATAAAAATGTGCCACAACTTTTCTTCTAATTGAGTTTTCTGATTTCAAAAAAACAAACTAAGTTTTGACATATCAGCACTTTACTGGAAAAAAAAATTACTTCAAAATTAAAAGTACTATATTTTACATTCGGCAATTTAAAACTTTTCACAAAAGTAGCCTAGTAATATTTACAAAAATTAAATATTTTATTCTAAATATTAAATTGTAGGAAGATAGTCTGACTGGTGTTCATGAACTACATATACAATAAAACAGCAGAAAAATCTATTCTTAAATTAATAAACAATTTTTTTTCTGCTATTCTATTTGTCTTTCTTTACTACCATCCAAACCACATTGCTATAATTAAATTTGGTTAACTTATAATTTTTCATACTAAGTATTAAATATATAAAGGGAAGTGAAAATAATTTACAAGTCATAATAATTATAAGTAACTATTAAAGAAACATAATTAATTAATTAAAATAATTCTAATTCTAAATTGAATAGAAAAATAATAATGTAATAAAGAATAATACAGAAAAATAATACTATATGATTAATTAATAGAAAAATAATGCTATTATATGTAATTTTCGCACAAAAAAAAATATAACACTATAGTAAATAATATAGAATAAGAAACATAATTAACGAGGTATAAATATCACTGGATGTAAATAAATTAAAAAAAAAAAAATCTATACCCCTACAACCCGTGACGGGTTAGGAATGTAAAGAAAACAATTTTCTGCCCAGCCAGATTCGAATCCGAGTCCTTGGAATTAGTGACATCGTGAAAATAAATTCAAAATGCGCATATAAAATTAGAATTGTTCAATATTCTTATCTGGAAAATAAGAAATGCACAAATTTAGAGAACTATTGATAACTTGTTATACAACTGTAGATATAAGTTATAATATAAATTAAAGTATTATGAGACATTCATAACTAGCTTTGAGACTGTATAAAAAAAAAAAAATAAAAAAATAAAATATGCGTGATTCTCACGTATTTAACCTGCAGTTTCCAACACGTGTTGACTTTTTTTTTTTAGGATTAGGAAATGGAATATGATTGAGGGAAATCTCTCTTTTTTATTTTCAAAACCTTTTCATTTTTCATTTAAATACAAAAT
>NW_027106378.1:346830-352221 GCF_000696795.3 Halyomorpha halys | reverse complement strand
AATTTTTTCACCCCTACAGTTTCCTTTTACAATCCATTTCGGTCTGTACAACAAATACAAATGTTTCATTCATTCCTATTTTTCTTTCTCATTTCTGCTCCTCCAATTTCACCCTTTCAAAATTATTCAATTCACCCGATCAACAAATCCGCTCTCCGGAATTCACCCTCCTAGATCCTCTTCAGTGACCCGCTAAACAACTTCAATATTAGACGGTAATCTGAGATCAGACCATCATTCATAGTCACAGCAGTAGATCAGTCTACCAAGAACAAACAAATAGCTACATTTTACGAGAATAAGACTAACACATAGATTAAAAGGAAAATATAATAATAAAAAAAAAAAAACGGTTACAGGAAACACTTGAATGGATAAATAAGTTTTAAAAAAAAAACACAAAAAAAACATAGTATTAATAAAATAAAATGATTTAATGAATAAATACGTTAAAACACACAAATAGAGAGGTCAACATATTAAAATAAACATAAAAAATATATAAACAAAATACAAATTATATCTTTGTTTTCCGTATGGCATTATAAGAATGAAATCTCTCTATTATTATTTATTATTTTTAAAAAATTGCTATACTAAATTATTTAATGAGAAGGGGAAGCACTTCAGTTTTCGTATGATTCTTTACTAGCTAACGAAATTTCACTTTAAAAAAAACTTTCCATTAAAAAGATATTCTACAAACTTTTGTATTCATTATAATACAAGAGCCTGGTGGGGAAAAAATCCAGTAATTACAAGTCAAACTTGATGAGTCTGCCAAGTATAGTGAGCGGAAATAGAAAATGGCTGCTGTTTCAAGAAGTTAAAAAAAAAATTAATTTTTCATTCGGAGCTCCATACCTTTAGATGGTTTTCAAGAAAATCGATAAGAAAACAGAGCCATTTTTAAGAAAATCGAAAAAAAAAATGAAAATCGATTTTATAAAGTGGCATTTCTGTCGTCTGGACTCGTTTTCGTTCCTGTCATATACAGGCCAAAAATATGTAATTCAGTTTTGTTCATTTCGTTTTTGAGCTAGGCTGTTCACATACAGATACACAGACTACTTTGAAAGACTTAAAACGTGTATTTAAGGTAAACACAACTAGAATTAGTATTTTTTTTTACTATCGAAATACTTTCCCTTACTGTGTATTCCGTATATAAGTAAGTGAAAGTAAAACAAATAAATTACAGAAATGGATTGAAAAGATTACAAGAGCCCGGTGGAAAAAAGTCAGTTATTTCACCCCAATTTTTGATCACTTTAAAGAAAACAACGTATAATTACAAGTAAAAATTGATGAGTATGCCAAGCATAGTCAGGGGAATACAAAATGGCGGCTGTTTTTTCATTCGGGGCTCCAAATTTTTGAAACTATCTACAACACTAGAAAACGCAATAGAACATCATTTATAGTAGAATAAATTTACTAAAATGAGAGCCTTAGTAGCTATGTTTACGTTCCGGAGATTTTTATAAATAAAAAATTTTGTTCGAACAACTAGAAATCAATATTTTTTCAAATACCATAAAAACTACTATACCTACGATGATAAACTGCTTTAAAGTAATTATCTGACAGGGAAATACTTCACTATAGATATATTTGAGCATGTATATGCATTTAATGAACACTATTCATAGTTTGATATAAATTTTCTTTAGTGAAAATTATACATTTAAAAATATTTTATCGTATGGTTTGGTGACATAAATTGAAACAATACATGTTAAAAGTAATGAAACAGAAATTTTTATTAAAAAATATTCTTTATTTCCACTTGAGAATTTTGGGATTTCATTATCTCCAAGTCTTCTAATTTAGTTGATTTTTTCTTTTTCTTTCAGATATTATATATATCACATATATTATCGTCATATTAGTACTATATTGAAACAATTCGGGACGACTGACCTATGAAAGAGTGATAAAAGATTTTTCGAAAAATTGGAAACAAATTTTTAGCCCAAAATTTTGGTCTTAAATTTCTTTTAAAAAACAGAAATAATTTCAACAAAACTCCACTAATCTTCACCAAACTTGGCAGTGGTTTAGGGCTCTATGATCTATACCAAACTTGGCAGTGGTTTTGGGCTCTATAGACTGCACCAAACCGTGTTTAATTAAACAAATTAGAACTGGACATATAAAATGAAACGTTTGAAATATTTTTATTTATTTAATATTTATATATATCCATATTTCGCCCTTATAAGGCAATTTTTTTTTAAATATTTATTTATTGCTATTTACAACTGTACAGGCGTGTAGAGAAACTACCCATTGGCAGCACTCTAATGACGTTTTACATTAGTGGCTCATGGCCATCTTCTTTTCAGGCGCCTCGGAGGATTATCAGGAATGGAAGAGGAAGCAAGGTTAGAAACTAGTGGGTTTGGTTGGCTAGAGAGTTTATGATGGAAGTAATGATATCTGGTTCGGGCTAGGTTGGTTACATGTGGAACATTAAGGTTCTTATGTATGATTTTATTTGTGACAAAGTAAGGAGCATTGAGGATTTTACGAAGGATTTTAGATTGCAATGATTGGATACGAGAGGAATTCGAAGGTTTAGTGGAGCCCCAAAGCTCAACTTCGTAAATCGAAATTGCCCTTATTACAGTCATGTAGATCAGTCTTTTGTAATGAATGGAAGTTTAGATCGCTTGTCCAGTAAGTACTGTAAGAGTCGAAATCGACGTGCAGTTTCCTGTCTTGTGTGAGAATTCCAGGTTAGGCGTTTGTCCAGATGTAGTCCATCTAGGTAGCGGATCTGTTTGACAGGGGTAAGATCAACATTGACTGTTAGGCAGTTGGGGTTTACGACGAAGGGTAAAGGTGATTTGATGGGATTTGTTTGGATTTATTTTAATCCTCCAATTACGACACCATTCTTCGAGGGCTGTGATATGGGATTGGAGAGTTTGTGATGCAATCAAAGGGTTATTATTAACAGCGAGCAATTCGATGTAAAATAACAGCTAGATTAAAAAAAAAAAAAAAATAAATAAATATTTTTTTTTTGTTTCAGGAAGCTGAGATCCGAGTAAATGAATTGAGATATCGAAAACTTGTTCCTGCAAACTACCATATTTGTCCACCATAGACGTTGAGAACGTAATTTTAAAATATTAATTAATATTATTATTATTCATTATGCTATATTTATTTTAAAACAGAATTTACTGTTTTTTACATCAGTTTGATTTATAAATAAGCTCTAAAACTAAGTGTAAATAATTTAAAAAAAAAAAAAATAATTCGCTTTTTATCCAGAACGTTATCCTATCATTCATTCTCATAAATCAGTCAATGTTTAATTAACACTAATATTTAATCTTATCACATTTAAGATAAAGCTATTGTAGACCGCAATGAGTTTGCAGCTGGGCTACACTGAAGATAATACCTGATATGAACTAGACCTGTTAGTTATGTAATTTTTTTTTTTTAATGGCCATGGAATATTATTAGCCGGAAAGATTTATCTTGTATAAGATATTTAATTAGTGCTAATTTAAGAAAATGATTCTTTATATATAGTATTTGCGACTAAAATAGATCTTTTTTAATAGTACTTACAAACTTTGGTGCGCCAATTAATAAACATACATAAAAAATAAACTGGAAGATTATTGATTGACCGTGTGTAAAGATGAAAGGAATATGGTCCGGGTGCGGTCAAGAAAAACTCAAATAGTAGAAATATACTAATTTAATGAGCCAACGTTTCGCCCCACGTTGCAGAGCTTCTTCAGGGCTATTTTGACGGCAGTCAAAACTAAAATGGCATTTTTGTTTTGACTGCCGTCAAAATAGCCCTGAAGAAGCCCTGCAACGTGGGGCGAAACGTTGGCTCATTAAATTAGTATATTTCTACTATTTGAGTTTTCTTGACCGCACCCGGACCATATTCCTTTCATAAAAAATAAAATGTGTTTTGTTTAATAAATAAATTTTATCCCATTTATGTCTCAAAACAATTTATTTTTCTTTATAAGTCCAAAGGAGGTTACACATATTGTTGTGATAAAGAATAATAGTGGTGTAAATTGACTTTTAAATTAAACGTTTTAATTTAATATGAAGAATTGACGAAATGAGGTAATTTTGGACTGAAATTATTGACCTTTAATAGCCTGCATAACGATTTTTTAAAAATTGATGTGGTTCTTTATATGTATTTATGATTGTCCTTGAGGATGGCCTTATTGGCCGAAACATTGGACTTATATAGAAAATATAGAAAAATAAATTGTTTGAGACTTAAATGGGATAAATTTAAGTTTCAAAACAATTTATTTTTCTTTATAAGTCCAAAAGAGGTTATACATATTGTTGTGATAAAGTATAATGGTGTAAATTGACTTTTTAATTAAAAGTTTTAATTTAATATGAAGAATTGACGAAATGAGGTAAATTTGGACTGAAATTATTGACCTTGAATAGTCTGCATAAGGATTTTTTAAAAATTGATGTGGTTCTTAATTTGTATTTATGATTGTCCTTGAGGATGGCCTAATTGGCCGAAACGTTGGACTTATATAGAAAATATAGAAAAATAAATTGTTTTGAGACTTAAATGGAGTAAAACTGTAAGTGTAACTGTAGCAGTCATTGGTATGGTTTAGCCTGTAAAGTATTCGGTGGCAGTACTGTCGCACTATCAGATTTTGCGTGAAGATAGAAAGGATCTGTGGGGGCAATACAACAGTATTCACTGTTCCAAGAACCACTTCTGACGGTCCAAAACTGTACAGAGCATGCGCAGTACATAGTACAAGAGCCTAGGAGAAAAAAGAACTCAGTTATTTCACCCCACTTTGTGATTACATTAATGATAATTATTTATTATCAGCAGTTAAAATTGATAAGTCAGCCAAGATAAGTAGGGGGAATAAAAAATAGCGGCTGTTTCAAAACGTTAAAAAAAAAATTATTTTTCATTCGATCTATATCTTTAAAACTATCAAAAACAATAGAAAATCTAAGAGAGCATCATTTAAAGTAGAGTAAATTTTCTAAAATGTAAGCTCTAATATAGATATTTACGTTCAATAGTTTCCGAGATATAGCTTTTTAAATAAAAACCAACATTTCATAAAAATGTTGTATGTGACGAAGAAAGATCAGTAGTTAGTGAATTTATTTTGAAAACTTTATATCTCAAAAACCATTTGATGAAATGATGTCTATTAGCTCTCGAATTAAAGCTAGTTTAATGAGCTATAAAGTAATTTATGATGTTAATCTTCGTTGGAGTAATAGTTTACATGAAATTTGCTAAAATAAATTGATTTATAGTTGTTTGGACAAATTTTCATTTGCTAAATTAATATTCATATGTGGATATCATAAAAAGTACTACCCCTATGAAGATAA
>NW_027106378.1:343841-345340 GCF_000696795.3 Halyomorpha halys | reverse complement strand
AAAAAAAAAAAAAAAAAAAAAATACAACAGTCCTTGTTTTCATTCGTATTTAACGGCGTAGAACTTTTTTGGTCATCAACGCTGTTATTTATTCCTGTATTTTTACCCGATTTTTATAATTTAGAATATTTATAAGAGAGAATCATTTAACAACAATAGTAGAAGACGATAATCAAACCGCAATTGAACGTTTGAATTTACTTCCAAGAGTCGAATGAACAACATAAAAGTGATTTAATCAACGAATAATCAATAACGGTAAAACCATAAATTTTTATGTTTAGTTGATAACCTTCTAGGAAATTTTTCTCTTGATTTGATTGTGCATTAATTTTTTTTCCCTCAAATATAAGTTGGCCTCAATCTTCGAGAAGTCATGTTCGGATTATAAAAAAATTCGAAAAACGATAAATATTTGTTATTAGAAAATGGTTAACTTATTTTAAATACTGTGATTTTTTCGAATAACAAGATACAGCGTTTTTACTAATGGTCCAAGAGCCAAAAATGGGTCAGTTATTTCACCCGATTTTTCATTACGTTATGTATAATTGACTGACAACTATGTATAATTACTAGTCGAAATTGATGAATCGGCCAAGTATAGGTAGGGGGAATAAAAAATGGCGGCTGTTTCAAAAAGTTAACAATATTAATTTTTCATTTGGAGCTCTACATCTTTAAAACTACCAATAACACTAGAAAACCTAAGAGGACATCATTTAAAGAAGAGTAAATTTGCTAAAATATGAGCTCTTTATGTTAAATAGTATCCGAGATATAGCTTTTTAAATAAAAACCAACATTTCATAAAAATGTTGCATGGGACGTACTGAAAGATCAGTAGTTAGTGAATTTATTTTGAAATCTTTATATCTCAAAAACCATTTGATGTACTGATGTCTATTAGCTCTCAAATTAAAGCTAGTTTAATGAGCTATAAAGTAGTTTATGATGTTAATCTTCATTGGAGTAATAGTTTACATGAAATTTGCTAAAATAAATTGATTTATAGTTGTTTGGACAAATTTTCATTTGCTAAATTAATATTCATATGTGGATATCATAAAAAGTACTACCCCTATGAAGATAAGTGTCATAAACTACTATCAAAAATTATCTAAAGTAGAGTAAATTTGTTAAAATGCAATTTACGTTAAATAGTTTCCGAGTTATAGCTTATTTTAAAACAAAATTTTATAAAAAATGTACTGAAAATTCAATCGATATCTCAGGAACTGTTGGAGGTAAAAATGTTTATTAGCCCACAAATTAAAGATAGTTTAATGTACTATAAAGTAGTTAATCTCCGTAGTAGTAGTTTTAATATTTGTTAAAATAAATTTATTTTTAGTTGTTCGGACATTATCTTTTTTTTTTTTTTTTTTTAAATTATTTATTTATTGTAATTTACAACTGTACAAAATAATACAATAGGTAAATATGTAGTATGTTTCATATACACTTGAAAATCTTGGGAAGGAACCACCCATTGGTGG
>NW_027106378.1:339846-341951 GCF_000696795.3 Halyomorpha halys | reverse complement strand
ACGGAGTTGAGCTATGGGGCTCCACTAAACCATCTAATTCATCTCGAATCCAATCCTTACAGTCTAAAATCCTTCGTAAAATCCTTAATGCTCCTTACTTTGTCACAAATCAAATCATCCATCAGGATTTGGCGAGAACCAGATACCAATCCTTCCATAATAAACTTCGCAACCACTCAAACCAACTCGTTTCTAACCTGGCTTCTCCTTCACTACCTAATAATCCTCCTAGGCGTCTGAAAAGAAGATTCGAGGCCATCTTCTCCTTTAGAAATGTTTTTGGAGTTCTATCAATGGATAGATTCTCAACATATTTTTATCATGTCATAATATCACTTACAGCAAATTTACTTGATGTGTATATATGTATACAGTTGTAAATATCAATAAATAAATTATTAAAAAAAAAAAAGTTTTCGAGGTATAGAGATTGCTCACGAAGAAAATAAATTTCCAGACCTAACTTTTGATAGGAGCATTCCGTACATGGGATACCTAAAAAATTACATTTTCCGACATTTTTTGGTAGATTTTTACTAATTTAAAATGCAATTTAATTTTTTTATCAAGTGCAATGTATAATTTCTTGTACTATTTGTTCGTAAATATGAAAAAGTTGTTGATTTAAATATTCCACTTTCCTTTTTTTTTTTTTTTTTTTGTCTTTCTTGTGCCAGGAAAATTTACCATGAAAGAATAATAAATATGACTTACTTTTTTTCTAATCTATCAATAGCTCGCTGAGTACCCCTCGTACTGAAGTACAGATATACGGCTCATCTACGTACGTAAAAAACAACAAAAATAATTTTTAGCCTTCAACAGCTTGTTTCACTGTTGGTGTTGTTTTTACTTGTTGTTGTATACCAACAACAGATAGTAAAAAAACAATAGAAAATCTTTTAAAAGATAGAAAAGGATCTAAAAGGAGGTAGTTCACTCCAGTTTTTGATTAGTTAATTGAAAACTGTATATAATTACTAGTCAAAATTGAGGGGGCTGCCAAGTATAGGTAGGGAGAATAAAATATGGAGGCTGTTAAAAAAAAATTTTTTTTCTTTAGGACTCCATAGCTTTAAAACTACAAACAAAATTAGAAAAACTAAGAGAACATCATTGTTCATTTATTTATTCAGTGAATTTATTTTGAGAAATCTGTATCTCAAAAACCATTCGACGTAAAAGAAATCAATTTTTTAAAATGTATTTTGCCTGTCTATTAGCACTCAAATTAAAGCTAGTTTAAAGTAGTTTATGACCTTTACCTCCGTAGGAATAGTAGTTTTCATATTTGATAAAAAAAATTGATTTTGACAAAATTTCATGTGCAAAATTCGTGTTCATATTTGAATATAATCCTTCATAAACTCCTTAACGCTCCTTACTTTGTCACAAATCAAGTCCTACATCTGGACCTCAATGTCCCATATGTTGTCGATTTGGCCAAAACCAGATACCATTCCTTTCATAATAAACTTCCCAACCACCCAAATCCACTTGTTTCTAACTTGGCATCTCCTTCACTACCTAATAATCGTCCTAGGCGTCTGAAAAGAAGATGGCCTCGAGATCTTCTCCTCTAGAAATGTTATTGGATTTCTATCAATGGGTAGATTCTCCACATGTTTTTATCATGTCATAATATAACTTACAGCAAATTTACTTGATGTGTATATATGTATACAGTTGTGAATATCAATAACTAAATTATTAAAAAAAAAAATGTATATAAGCGCTGGCAGACATCTATACATCTAATACCAGAGATATTGTTTTTCATAAATTGAATAAGTCTGTCCGAACAACTAGAAATTAAAATTTTTTTTAGAGTCAATGTCAATATTATTTTATTTTATTATTATTATTTTTAAATTAAATTAATTTTTTTTTAGCCTTCAACAGCTTGTTTCATTGTTGGTGTTGTTTCTATTTGTTGTTGTATACCAGCAACAGATAGTGAAAAAACAATAGAAAATCTTCCTGTAAACTAGGAGAAAAATCAAAAATTTTTATGGGGATTAGTTTTGTTTTCTTGGTTTATCATAATAGTTTATTATTAAAAATAATAAATAAAAAGATATTAGTAATAGAAAAATTTATAAATA
>NW_027106378.1:332983-339361 GCF_000696795.3 Halyomorpha halys | reverse complement strand
TTTGAGACTATAATGGATAGAGTTTGAATTATTTTTTTAGAAAAATTAAGTAAAAAATTTTTTAAGAAAAATAGTGGAGGGGGAGGAGTTAAATTGTTAAATGGATATATATCGTTGTTAAAGCGTTACATAATGTTTTTAAGTCGACATTCAATATTTGCAATATCAGTTTTGTTGTTAATGACATCAAATAAAAGTGCCTCATTAATCTTTAACTTATTCGTCACCACATCCGCGAGCTGTTTTTATTTAAATAAATATCTATTTGGTTAAAATATAGTCGATTCTCTCAGTCGATAAAATTTAGTCGATTCTCGCTCTTCACAACAAAGAATGCCAGTATAGTTGCCAAGTACGTGGGAGGCCCAAAACCTGATAGTACAAGAGCCGGGGGGGGGGGGGGGGGAGGGAGGTAGTTCTGCAAAAAAAAAAATGCACTGAATAATCAGTAGTTAGTGAATTTATTTTGAGAAATCAGTATCTCAAAAACCATTCGACGTAAAGATGTATATCAGCACTCAAATTAAATCTCGTTTAATGTACTATAAAGTAGTTTATTACGTTTATCTTTGTAGGAGTAGTAGTTTTCATGATATTCCACAAAATTAATTCCCAAAATGTTAATTTCTAGCTGAAAGGAATATGGTCCGGGTGCGGTAAAAAAAAAACTCAAATAGTAGAAATATACTATTTTAATGAGCCAACGTTTCGCCCCACGTTGCAGGGCTTCTTCAGGGCTATTTTGACGGCAGTCAAAACAAAAATGGAAATTTTAAAATAGTATATTTCTACTATTTGAGTTTTTTTTTACCGCGCCCGGACCATATTCCTTTCATCTTTCCACACGGTCAATCAATAATCTTCCATTAATTTCTAGCTGTTTGGACAAAAGTTTTGATTTATGAAAAACTATATCTCAGGAAGTATTAGACGTACAGATGTCTGCCAGTACTCAAATTAAAGCTTGTTTAATTTTATATATAGTTTTTATAATATTCGAATATGAATATGAATTTTGCACATGAAATTTTGTCACAATAAATATATTTTAGCAAGTATCATGAAAACTACTACTACTACTCTAAAGAAAAAAAAATTTTTTAACAGCCTCCATATTTTATTCTCCCTAGCTATACATGGCAGCCTCCTCAATTTTGACAAATAATTATATACCGTTTTCAATTAACATATCAAAAACTGGAGTGAACTACGCTCTTGTACTATCTGATTTTTGGCCTCCCACGTACTTGCCTACTATACTGGCATTCTTTGTTGTGAAGAGCGAGAATCGACTAAATTTTATCGACTAAGAGAATCGACTATATTTTAACCAAATAGATATTTATTTAAATAAAAACAACTCGCGGATGTGGTGACGAATAAGTTAAAGATTAATGAGGCACTGTTATTTGATGTCATTAACAACAAAACTGATATTGCAAATTATGAATGTCGACTTAAAAACATTATGTAACGCTTTAACAACGATATATATCCATTTAACAATTTAACTCCCCCCCCCTCTACTATTTTTCTTTAAAAAAATGTTAAACTTAATTTTTCTATTATTAATATCTTCTTATTTATTGTTTTTTATAATAAACTATTATGATAAACCAAGAAAACAAAACTAATCCCCATAAAAATTTCTGATTTTTCTCCTAGTTTACAGGAAGATTTTATATTGTTTTTTCACTATCTGTTGCTGGAATACAACAAGTTAAAACAACACCATATATTCATATATTCAAATATGAACACGAATTTTGCACATGAAATTTTGTCAAAATCAATTTTTTTTATCAAATATTATGAAAACTACTATTCCTACGAAGGTAAAGGTCATAAACTACTTTAAACTAGCTTTGATTTGAGTGCTAATAGACAGGAAAATAATTTTAAAAAAATTGATTTCAAGTTGTTTGGTCAAATATTTTATCGAATGGTTTTTGAGATATAGATTTCTCAAAATAAATTCACTAACTACTGTTATTCAGTGCATCATTTATGAAATGTTGCTTTTTAAAAAGCTATTTCTTGAGAACTATTGAACGAAAATAGCTCATATTTAAGAAAATTTACTTTTCTTTAAATGATGTGCTATTAGGTTTTTAGCGTTGTTCATAACTTTAAAGATAACAACTATTGAACGTAAATAGCTCTATTAGGTCCCATATTTTAGCAAATTTACTCTTCTTCAAATTATGCTCAATTAGGTTTTCAAGTTTTTTTGGTAGTTTTAATAATATCGAACTCTGAATGAAATTTTTTTTTTGACGTTTTGGAACAGCCGCTATTTTTTATCTCCCCTACCTCTATACCTGGCAGACTTATTAATTTGACTAGTTAATTATACATAGTTTTCATTAAAGTAATAAATATTTGGGGTGAAATAAACCTTTTTTCTTCTCTTGGAGCTCTTGTACTAAACCTTGATGCAACCTTCCTGCGTGTCAGACTTGAGCACTAATTACTATTTTAAAAAATAAAATAAAAGTATGGAGTTCACTTCATGAGAAAAACATTAAAAAGATTAAGCATTTTTACTTTTAAGTAAGGAGATGATTGGTGATAAATGAAGAACATAAATAAGTAAGATTTATTTATTAGTGTCAACTAGGGATGCGACATCGATAAAAAACATCGATGTTTAATACTAAAACATCGATGTTAAAAAAACATCGATTTTTTTTAACCATTTCTGTAACATAAAGACTGTTCTAAAGACTACCCATGCTCCGGCCAGTCAGAAGTGCTTTTTCAATCAACCAATAGGACATGGACTCCAAAAAACATCAATGTTTTAAAATATCGTTGCTTACAATACATTACCCAAAATACATCGATGTTTTGGAACATCCATTTGAATAACATAAGTTCTCTTCCAACGATCACGCATTCTACGGCCTGTCAGATTTGGTTTTTGAAACAAAGAATCCAACAACGACTAAAAAAACATCGATGTTTTTGAACAACAATTTCAGAAACATAATGTCTGTTCTAACGATCACGCATTTTACGGCCCGTCAGAAGGGGTTTTTAAACAAAGAACCCGACATCGCCTACAAAAAACATCGATGTTTTTAAAATATCGTTACTTACAATACATTACCCAAAATACATCGATGTTTTTGAACAACTATTTCAGAAACATAAAGTCTGTTCCAACGATCACGCATTTTACGGCCTGTCAGAAGGGGTTTTTAAACAAAGAACCCAACATCGACTACAAAAAAACATCGATGTTTTTAAAATATCGTTACTCACAATACATTACCCAAAATACATCGATGTTTTGGAACATCCATTTGAATAACATAAGGTCTCTTCCAACGATCCCGCGTCCTACGGCCTGTAAGAAGTGGTTTCTGAAACTAAGAACCCAACATCGACTACAAAAAACATCGATGTTTTTTCATGTTTATTCATCGATGTCAGATTCTTAGTTTCAAAAACTACTTCTGACAGGCCGTAAATGCGTGATCGTTGGAACAGACCTTATGTTTCTGAAATTGTTGTTCAAAAACATCGATGTATTTTGGGTAATGTATTGTAAGCAACGATATTTTAAAACATCGATGTTTTTTTAGTCGTTGTCGGATACTTGTTTCGAAAAGCACTTTTTACAGGTCGTAGAATGCGAGATCGTTGTAACAGACCTTATGTTTCTGAAATAGTTGTTCAAAAACATCGATGTATTCTGGCTAATGTATTGTAAGCAACATTATTTTGATATTGAATACCGATATTTCAAAACAACGATGTGTTTTTTTATCAATGTTGCATTCTTATTTGCAAAAACCACTTCCGACTGGCCGGACTATACGTCGTCGTTGGAACAGACCTTGAGTTACTGAAACGGTTGGCTTAAAAACATCGATGTTAAGAAAACATCGGTCTTAAAACATCGATGTTTTGGGTATAACATCGATGTCGCATCACTAGTGTCAACGTTTCGGCTAGAATGTCAAGATGTTGTTTTATTACCCATTTTGTTAATCACTTTAATAATTGTCTACGTATATTTACTAACTACAGTTTCATACGTATTTTATTATTTGTTCTTTCCTCTTACTCAATTTCATTATTATCTTCAGTTTTTTCTTAATAATTCTGTAATTGTTCGTATTCAAGATGAAGGCTTGGAATTCTGGCCGAAACGTTGGTTATAATAAATAAGTGTTAACTTATTTGTGTTCAGCACTCCTAATCATTTTCTCCTCATTTATTGTTACCTGAACTGAGAGCCTCAGTGAAAGACTCCTCTTGCTAGGTAGAATATGCGTTGGGAAAATTATTTTTGGGTTGGAAAGATTAATTACATAAAATATATGAAGTCTACTTATTTAACAAAGAAATTGTATATATTACGAAGAACGAAAATATAATGAAAATATATATATATATATAAACAAAATGAAAGAATTGTAAAACAAATTAATTTTATGCATTAAAGAAAAAGGAATCCCTGTGTGAGAGAAGTGGCTCGGCCAAATACAAGAGCCCAAGAGGAGAAAAAAAAGCAGTTATCTCACCCCAATTTTTGATTACCTTAATGAAAAATATATATAATTACCAGTCAAAACTGATGTGTCTGCCAAGTATAGGTAGGGGAAATAAAAAATGGCGGCTGTTTAAAAACCTTAAAAAAACATTAATTTTTCTTTTGGAGCTCTATATCTTAAAAACTACCAACAACACTAAAAAATCTAAAAGAAGTGTAAATTTGCTGAAATATTAGTCCTAATAAAGCTATTTACGTCTAATAGTTCTCGAGATATAGTCTTTTAAAAAACAACATTTCATAAAAATTTACCGAAATATAAGTAGTTAGTTAATTTATTTTGAGAAATCTATATCTCAGGAACTATGTGACGCATAGATGTCTATTAGCACTTGAAGTAAAGCTAGTTTAATGGACTATAAAGTAGTTTATGATCTTTACCTTCATAGGAATAGTAGTTTTCATGATATTTGCTAAAATATATTGATTTATTGTTGTTCGGACAATAAGTTTGATTTATGTAAAACTTCATTTCAGAAACCATTTTACGTACAGATGTCTGCCAGCGCTCAAATTAAAGCCAGTTGACTTTACAATAAAATAGTTAATAGTGTTTATCTTTGTAGGACTAGTAGTTTTTATGATATTTGACAAAATAAACTCACAAAATGTTAATTTCTAGTTGTTAGTATAAAATGTGGGATTTTTGAAAAAATATATCTCTAGATCCATAAGACGCACATATGTCTGCCAACACTAAAAAAAAAAGGAAATTTAACTTATTATAAAGTAGTTTATGACACTTATCTTCGTAGGGGTTGTAGTTCTTATGATATTCACATATGAAAATAAATTTGGCAAATGAAAATTTGTTTGAAATGTTGCTTTTTAAAAGGCTATATCTCGAGACCTATTGGACGTAAATAACTCTTTTAGGGCTCATATTTTAGCAAATTTGCTCATCTTTAAATGACTTTCTCTTAGGTTTTCTTGTGTTGTTCCTACCTTTTAAGATATAGAGCTCCGAATGAAAAATTTAATTTTTTTATCGCTTTGAAACAGCCGCCATTTTTTATTCCCCCTACCTATACTTGGCAGACTCATCAATTTTGTCTATTAATTATACATAGTTTTCATTAAAATAATAAAAAATTGGGGAAACCCAAACCCCCTGCGAAACTGCGGGGAAAACCAAAACTGCATAGCTAACAATTGGTGATTCCCTCCCCTTCCCGTAAAAAGATCGCATCGCTTTTGTTTACAATCACATGTTTTCTTTTAGTAAACAAATACCTTATAGTTAAAATAAATCGATTTCACAAACTGACTAAACTAATAAAATTATAACATTTTTATTCAATTCTGCTTCAACATTTATGCTGTATTATAAAACCTAAAATTCGTGTCCAGTTTCCTCAAAAACATGATAGTATCGAATATCGAAACATTTTGAGCCACATTGCCTCGATTGATATATACTTATATGATTTCATATAAATCACTATCGATGATTGTTGAATTATTAAAAAACTCATTTGTTTGTTATTTATTGCTATTAGTGAGACTGGACCCTTTGTGCTGTACTCGCCAAATGTTTGCCAACGTTTGCAAACAGCATTATAATACCTCATTGCAAACTATTCCAAGAGTATCTGGAATGACAATTATGGGATTTGTTCAGTTGTTACGTCAGGCAATATTACGTCAGAGCACCCGACGCGATACACCTTTTTAAATCGAGAAAATATTTCAAATGCATATTTACATTGGAATAGAAAACTATGCGCTAAATTCAGGGTTCGAAATGTTTTTTTTGTTTTTTTTCTCGCACCCTCCATTAATAAGGAAAAGGAAAGTAGGGTACATGCAAAAAT
>NW_027106378.1:327382-332568 GCF_000696795.3 Halyomorpha halys | reverse complement strand
AGCAGAGGCGCACCATAAAGCAGCGTCGGTCTTATGACAGCTTTATATATCTGGAGCTTGAGCCTGAGCGAGAGCTGTGGAGATTTTATCAGGTGATAGAGTCGATAACTCTTTTGACGGGCCAGCTTCAGTCACTCACGAACATGGCTTGAGAATGTGAGATGACGATCGATAGTGACCCCCAGATAGAGCCGGGAGGTGGAAATCCGAAATGGTTTTTCCAGTAAACTATCCAAATATAGAAATACAGCAGAGTTGGGAAAAATGTAGCTATTGATGAAAGTAATAGCTTAAGTTGTCATGGTTACGATACATGTGTATACGATACATGGTACATATGTATGGTTTACAGTAGATCCACGACTTCCGCACATAATTGATTCCTGAATGTCGAATGTTCGGAAGTAGGGGGATTTAAAAAAAAAATACTAAAAACTGTGTTTTAATGTATTTATCTATCAATATGTATACATAATGAAGTTAAAAATGCGTGTTAAGTGGTTTCGATTGTTTCCTTTATAAAGTTGTCTAGTGTTCATTGAATACCTCTCATTTTTTTCTTTTCTTGATAAAGATTTCTATAACATGCTTTATCTTTCTCAATTGCTCCACGCACTTGAGATATACGTTCTCCATTGGGATCACATTCTTCCATCATAGTCCAAAATTTGGCAAGATGCATATTTTTATTTGAGCGATTCTTCATTTTTCTCTTTCAATGCTCTGGGATTTTCTTCTTGGTAAACTAACAATGACTTCAATTTTAAATCTGCAGCTAATTTTCCAGCAAGAATTAATGTCAATCGGTTCTTGGAAGACTTGTGTCCAAGAGCAACTGATTCTCTCTTAGATAAAAATTTACGGTTAGGCATTTTTTTCCAAAACAAACCCTTTTCATCTACATTGAATATTTAACTGGAATATTCTCCATCTTCAATAACTTTCGATAATAAGGAAATAAATTATTTCGCAACATCTTTATCTGCATCGGCCGATTCCTTAATTTTACTCTTGTTTTTCAAAAGATTCACCATTTTCAGAACGTTTAATTACTTCCATCTTTGTCTCGATCGTATTAAGTTTTTGAGTTCTTAATTTCTTTTTTCATTTTGGATAAAAGACTCACCTGGAACCAACATACTAGACTCAAAAGACAAGAACTCAACAGACGATTCAGCCAACTATACCGACTGCTCAGCCGGACCTCTCACCTTTCACTAGAAAACAAACTACTAATTTATAAGACTATACTCCGACCTATCTATCTGGACCTACGAACTTGAACTTTGAGGAACAGCTAAACCGTCGCACATCAAACGTATCCAATCCTTTCAATCCAAAATCCTTAAAACCATTGTTAATGCACCTTACTACAGTTCCAACAGAACACTAAACTATGACCTACATATCCCTTTTGTCCTTGATCTCATACCAACCAAATTCTCAAAATTCCATATAAACCTTTCCAACCATCCTAATCCTTTGGTTCAAACCTTATCTAGTTCCACCCATCCCTACAGCCCTCCTAGAAGGTTGAACCGGCAGTGGCCAAGTGACTTATTAAAATAAAAATGGACAATTGGAGTTCTGGCAATGGTCAGATTCTCTACTCAAGTTGAGTGTTTGCGGCTTTAGCGCACTTGCTCAGCCTCCACTGGGTCATTACCAGTGATGCGGCGAGAGTGATGCGCTGGGATCTTTTGAGCTCTGCTCTACCCCTCACACGTGGGGGATAGAGTGGGCTCAGGGATCCTCAGGTCGATTGTGTAAATATTGTATATATTATTTTATCATTATGTTATTTTATTTATTTATTTTTCATACAGATAGTTTGATTATGTTTATCTTGTCTATTCTTTTGTTTGTATATGTTTTAAGAGAGTTTTTTTTTATTATTATTATTTTTTTTTCTTCTTTTTTTATTTTATTTTTATTTTTTTTTTTTTAATTTATTTTAGAATGTATGAGATCATTCATCACTATTAACTATTGCCCACAACTGTGTGGCAGATTGTAATACCTATCAATAAATAAATCCATCTGAATATTTTAATTTCTTTTTGTTCATATCAGCACTGCAATTTTCCGTTTTTGACTCATATTCATCATTTTATAAGGACGAAATGTTTAAACTTAAACAAATAAATTAGCAAGACACACAACACATTGATGCACGTTCTAATGCAAGACAAACTTTTTTTTTGTTCTCTTGATCCAAACAACATTGCAATCCACTGTGATCGGATATCCTCTGACGGAGACATCCGATCGCAGAGGATTAAACAGTTGAATCTTTAAAAATGTTCGGGAGGTGCGGTCAAAATAAAACGCAAATAAGTTGAAGTAACTTATTTAATTGCGCTAACGTTTCGGCCAGAATTTCTAGCCTTCCTCAGGGCTAAGAACAGAACAAGATAACAACCAATGAATACATAAAATATAAATAGAATGACACAAAGTAAATAATTGTACAGAATGGAATTAATAAAATAAAGTGATGAATGAAGTGAAAAATAAAATGTATACATAATTTTAATTTTTAAATTATTATTAAACTAATATATTCATATTTCTTTGTATTATATAACTTCATTTTTATTTTATTTCCTTAATTATGTTATTTTACTTACTTATTCAATATCCATGTATACATTTTATTTTCCACTTCATTCAGCACTTTATTTTATTAATTCCATTCTGTACAATTATTTACTTTATGTCATTCTGTTTGTATTTTCTATATTCATTGATTCATTCATCTTGTTGTGTTCTTAGCCCTGATGAAGGCTAGAAATTTTGGCCGAAATGTTGGCACGATTAAATATGTTACTTCAACCTATTTGTGTTTTATTTTGACCGCAGCCTCTAACCATCTTCTCGCATATAAATAGATGAATTCAACTTTCGTTTAGAATTTTTATCAGAAACATTTCAATTTAATTATTTAATATAATAATATATATCTGTGGTATATTAAATCAAAAATAAGCTGCTTAAGTAATTAACAAGATTTGAAAGAATGTATTTACACCGAATCGATAGAATTTTAAAATACACAATCTTAAACAAGAGATAATTATTGAATCCAAAGGTTGAGGAGAATCTTTAATTAATTAAAACACGAAGAGCACAAATATTAATCTTTTGGTAGTTCTAGAATAATACAAACTGAAGACAAACATGTGGAGACAGTAGTAATTTGTGGCCAAAAAACCGACGCTCTACAGGTCGGTCGCAAATTCAGGTCAACTGTACCAGTAGTACAAGAGCCCAAGAGGAGATAAAAGGCAGTTATCTCACCCCAATTTTTTATTACTTTAATGAAAACTAGGCATAATTACTAGTCAAAATTGATGATTATGCCAAGTATAGATAGGGGGAGTAAAAAATGGCGGCTGTTTCAAAACCTTAAAAAAACATTAATTTTTCATTCGGAGCTCTGTATCTTAAAAACTACCAACAACACTAGAAAATCAAAAAGAACATTATTTAAAGAAGAGTAAATTTGCTGAAATATTAGCCCTGAAAGAGCAATTTACGTTCAATAGTTCTTATCTTTAAAATTATGAACAGCACTAAAAACCTAATAGCACATCATTTAAAGAAAAGTAAATTTTCTAAAATATGAGCTTTATTTTTAAAATATACTAATATAAATATACTCAATTTTTAAAATTTATTTTGCCTGTCTATTAGCACTCAAATTAAAGCTAGTTTAAAGTACTATAAAGTAGTTTAAGACCTTTACCTTCGTAGGAATAGTAGTTTTTATGATATTTGCTAAAATAAATTTATTTATACTTGTTCGGACAATAAGTTTGATTTATGAAAAACTTCATTTCAAAAACCATTAGACGTACAGATGTCTGCCAGCGCTCAAATTAAAGCTGGTTAAATTTGCTAAACATTTTTTATTCATGTTTATCGATTTAGGAGTAGAAGTTTTTATGATATTTGACAAAATAAACTCACAAAATGTTAATTTCTATTTGTTCGTATAAAATGTTGGATTTTTGAAAAAATATATCTCTAGATCCATAAGACGCACATATGTCTGCCAACACTCAAAATAAAGGAAATTTAACTTACTATAAAGTAGTTTATGACACTTATCTTGGCAGGGGTAGTAGTTTTTATGATATTCACATATGAATATAAATTTGGCAAATGAAAATTTGTCCGAATAACTATAAATCAATTTATTTTAGCAAATATGAAAACTACTATTCCTACGAAGATAAACATCATAAAGTACTTTATAGCTCATTAAACTAGCTTTAATTTGAGTGCTAATAGACATCTGTACGTCAAATGGTTTTGAGATATAAATTTTTCAAAATAAATTCTGAAAAATTTAATAATTTAATAAAATAACTGATCTTCCAGTACGTCCTATACATTTTTATGAAATGTCGTTTTTTAAAAAGCTATATCTCGAAAACTATTTAACGTAAATAATTCTATTAGGGCTCATATTCTAGCAAATTTACTCTTCTTTAAATGACATTCTCTTAGGTTTTCTTTTGGTGTTCTTACTTTTTAAGATATAGAGCTCCGAATGAAAAATCAGTTTTTTTATCACTTTGAAATAGCCGCACATTTTGTATTCCCCCTACCTATACTTGGTAGACTCATCAATTTTGACTATTAATTATAGATAGCTTTCATTAAAGTAATCATAAATTGGGGTGAGATGACTGTATTTTTTCTCCTCTTGGGCTCTTGTACTGCAGCCAATCCAAATGGTTATTTGGTTATCCACATATTTGTAAACGCGGGAATTTGCTGTTGTTTGGCAAATGCTTAGAGGCATCTTTAGAAGGTTGGATTAATAGGTTATGCAGTAATATTTCTATGAATTTTTGTCACCTACTATCTATATTGCTCATGTTTACTTTATTTTGTTAATTTTTATAATGTTATAGCCGAAAAAATTCAAAAGAACAAAAGAAGCGTGTGTAAACCGACGTTTGTTGCTTCTTTTGTTTACCAAACATTTTTACAAGTCTTGAATTTATGGCAAGTGGCAAACATGCAGATCCAGCATTAGGAAGAGGCGAGGGACGATTATCTCCATCCACATTAATAAATATGCTAATATATTATAATATTTGTAAAAAAAATTTTTTTTTTTTAAATTATTTATTTATTGTAATTTACAACTGTACAAAATAATACAATAGGTA
>NW_027106378.1:294405-326534 GCF_000696795.3 Halyomorpha halys | reverse complement strand
ACTATTACCTATTCCCCACAACTGTGTGGCAGATTGTAATATCTATCAATCAAAAAAAAAAAAGAAAAAAAAAAGACCAATGGGTTGTTTTATTTAGGTACTATCAGATAAGACGCCAGTTTTAGTAATTTTTGTTTTTTACATATTTCAATCCGTTGAACATTGTTTTCATTATAATCATTAAGTCAACAGACTTATAGAACTGAAAAAAAAAATTTATATTTTAAACCAAGACAGGAAACTGCACGTCGATTTTGACTACATTACAGCACTTACTAGATAAATGGTCTAAACTTCCAACACATTACAAAATACTGATCTACATGACTGTAATAAGGCCAATCTGGACATATGGAGTTGAGCATTGGGGCTCCACTAAAACTTCGAATTCCTCTCGTATTCAATTCTTACAATTCAAAATCCTTCGTAAAATCCTCAATGCTCCTTACTTTATCACAAATAAAATCATACATAAAGACCTTAATGTTCCCTATGTAACCGATCTAGCCCGAACCAGATATCACTCCTTCCATTATAAACTCTCTAACCACTCAAACCCCCTAGTTTTTAATCTTGCATCCTCTTCCATTCCTGACAATCCTCCGAGGCGCCTGAAAAGAAGATGGCCACAAGACCAGCTAATGTAAAATGTCATTAGAGTGCTACCAATGGGTAGTTTCTCTAAACGCCCGTAACACTCCAATTTAACTTCAGATTTACTAAATGCATTATAATGTACAGTTGTAAATAGCAATAAATGAATATTTAAAAAAAAATATTTTAAACATACAGGCTTTCTAACAAACTGAATCAAAATTTGCCACCACTTTCTTTGTTGAAAAATCTCTAACGTTGGTTTAGGTAATAATTGAAATTATTTGATTAAAGAGCGATTTTTTAAATTTTATTTTTATCACTTAGGGTTAAATAAATTGTTACATATTTTTTCAATTACTTAACGGTTTATTTAACTATTAAGAAGTCTGATCAAAATTCTAGCAAATTTAGTTATATTTTTAATTATATCAAAGACGTTGGAGGTTCTTAATCTAAACGATTTTAGTTAACCGCGGCATTTTATTCTTAAAAACCTCAATTTAGTTTTTATTTTGTAACAAATTATTCTTCTCAAATATTATAATATAAGAAAATAGTTGTTAATGTGTATGGAGAGAAGCTTCCCACTGTCTAACATCACCAATAACTTCGAAATCGGATCAGCTGAAGTCAAGATACAAAACTTTTAAATTTTATTAAAAGTAGCAAATATTTTATGCCTCCTCTGGTCTGATTTTAATTTTTGATAATATTATCAACTTAAATGTTGGTGAATCTGAATCAAAATCTACCTACATATTAGATGTAAAAAAATCTATTAGATCAGATCAGTAAATAATTGAAACATTTTTTTAATTTATTTAATTAAAACGCGATTATTTTTCAGCAGTATGATGTTCACTAGAAAAGTAATATTTTAGTGGAAGAATCATGTTGATAAAGCAGTTTTGCATTGTTTTATTATATTTTTCTCAGCCCTAAGTGCACATTGCATAAAACCATTGGATATGAGTAGATTTTTTGCAATGCAGAATCACAAAACAAGTTTTGATCAGAATCTGTGAGGACACCACAAGCACTCCCCTTGTAAGATAAATAAATTGAGGGTCATGGGCAAGGTTAGATTTACAGTACAATTTAACTTCATTCATAACATTACTCAGCAAATTTGAACAAAAACCAATGCTATCTAGCTTTAAAAAAAAATAAATATTTATTTTAATTTTTTTTTTTACTCTTTAACACACATTATATATCATGCTTAAAACCACTGTCAGACATCTCATTACTGAATCTTTCATAAAAAATATAAATGTAGAAAGGGAAAAATAATGATATTCTAATTTAAATAATGTTGAAATATAAATTTGGAACATACATAAAAAATTAAACATTATTAGTATATAAACATTGACAATATAAATAACCAGAAAGTAAACATTAACATGTATAATATTGACAATGCCTCTGTGTCAACCCCGTAATGTTTTTCTGGATATTATAAAATAAGTAATTTAAAATTTGTTTTCAATTTATTAAAAAAAAAAATAATAATTAATAAAAATTTTGTTCAAAGAAGAATGAAAAATTTCTGAGTTTAAAATTTTTATTTGTAATACAATTTAAAAAAAAAAAAATCTTGTGTATTATCATGAATTACTTCACAGTAGTATATTTCCACTAACTATACAATCAAAGGTTCTCTCTTTTAGGAAAATTACAACTTTTCAATTTTTTTTTTCTAGACAGATTTATATTTTATACCTAAATCTGTTTAGTCAAAGAGTTTATTGAAAATTTATAATTTTTTTAAAAGATGGAACCTTTAATTTTTTTTCATGAAAATGTACTTAGTACTACTGTGAATGTAGTCATTGATATTGTAGATATAAAAACTAACAAAAGAAACAAACAGCTTGGAAAAAGAAAAAAATTAAATAAATTGTAGCAATTATATGAATATATATTTTTTATAAAATATGGGTTTAATTATTTAAATATGGGTAACTATTTCTTTATTAAATATAAATTTATAATTCAATAAAACATTGGCACTTCATAGTTTTAGAATTTAATAAAGAATTCTAATTTACCTTTACTTATTATATTGTTTATTTGATCACATACATATATGTATATATCATAGTATGTATATATAAAGAGCTCAGGGTAATTATTTGAAATTTTTACTAGAGCAGTTTATCAAAAGTCTGCAATCCTTATTTAATATTTTATACAGTTCGTATTTCATAATATCACATGAAAAACAATTATGGCATTAGATAAACTTACACAACAAATAGCTTTATAGAGAAGCAAAGAAGCATTTAGCACATAATTCAAATTGTCTTGAAAATACAGACTTGTTACCAGAATTTTGCTTCTTCCCAAAAGCCAATTCTAGGATTTTTTATTGCTTGATTTATTTTTGTTTGTTAACTTATGTTATTTTCCACTTAATGAAAAGATGAAAATAAATACTATGTATTAAATTTTGAATAGTGTGTATAGATAATGTTTATGTTACACTAAGCATGTTAGTATTCACTTTCTGATATTTTCAATGTTTATATTTATTATTTAATACTTTATAAATTATTTTTTATTTAAAAAAGTTCAACTTGGTTAAATGATGACAAAAGAAAAATTAGTTTAATAAATATTATATAATATGACTGAAAAGGATATCACCATTTGATAGTACTACTCATTGCTCACAAGATAGCACTGCAATTTCAATTTTCACAAAAAGTGAATTAAACATTTTTTTTCCATTGATGCCTCTTTTATTCTAAATATTTTGTTTTCATTAGTTAATCAATGAAATGGGATTAATGTGGAAAACATTTCCCGTGTCCCTTTTGTTTTTCCCCCTGAATCATTCATCATTTTTGTTATTAATAATTCCAATTAAAATAAGAAGAAGAAGAAGAAATAAGCAAAATATAAGCTATAAAATGTACCTTAAATATTAAATAACTAACAATAATGCATTTAAAGTTCATTATATTATAAGGTATGTGTTTAAATAAAATTGTTAGTTTGTTTTTGCTTATATGTACGTATGGTGGTTTGTTTATTTAATGTATTATCATTAGATATTTAATATTTTATGTGTATTGTATAGTTCATTTCTTGCTTGCTCCTTATATGTTTTTGTTTAATTTTTTACTATTAATTATTGTATGTTGATTTAGCCAGATGATATTTGTTGTGTACTTTGAGTCAGAGAAGGTCTAATGACTAAAACCAGTAAGGAAAATAAATAACTATACAATAAGAAGACACCTTTTTATTCTAATAAACAAGGCACAGATTTTTATGCAGTAAAAAAACCCAGTATATGCTACATGACATGCAATAAAACCCAGGGAAATCTGCAGCAAAAAATATTTTTAAAAAACTTTAAATATTCAATAAAACAGCTAAAATATACTAATATGGCTACGGATTAAAGAAAGAAATAGCAGAAAAAATAAAAAATTCAACTAAATTTTAAATTTCTTTTCTTATTTTCATAAACTCATATATGTAAATAATTAATAGATACTACTAACAATAATTGGAGAAATCGTTAACAATAAAAAAGTATTATTATATGCTTTCTAAACTAAAATACCAATATAATGAAAATTTAGGATTAGGAACATAAAATAAAAATAAAAATCATTGAATTCAAAAAGTATTACTAATTGGTAGTATTAAAACAATAAATTGAACACAAATTAATAGAAAAATTATTAAAACAAATAATAACAAGAAAGAAACCGAATAATACAAAAATGTACATAAATAAGAAACATAATGTGAGACAATATTTAAAATATGAAAGTTTTAGTTGTAGGTCTACACATAAAATTTTTTTTTTCAAGATATAGAAAAACTGAGTACCCGACTTAGTTTAACAACTCCATTTGATTCATGTTGTTGATCAATATGCGTTCTTACAGCTATTTTATTTGTTGGTAAACAATTGAAAATCATACTGCAACTAAATTTTAGAAGGATTGTGTCATCGGTCTAGGAAATTCTTGTAATATCTAAAAACAATCCTAGATTAAGTTACATGCCCAACAGAAAGAAAAATAACAATAGAGTTCACCTGTTCTGACACTAGAGTTGGAAAAAAATTAACTATAGTTGAAACTAATATCTAAAATTGTCATGGATACGATATTTATTTATCGATGGTTAATTCATTAATAAGAGTTGTATCCATGGCAATTAGTTTCAACAATAGCTAATTTTTGCCCATCTCTGACTGACACTTTGGCCAATCTGTGATTGTCTTACCCTTGAAATATGTTTTGAGCAATAATTGCAATAAAATATTTCTTCTTCAATTGTAAAAACTGTTTCATCTTCTGTTATGGATGGTTCAATCCAAGATTCTAACATGGATCTAAATGACAAACTTACATTTTAAATTAAAAAAAAATAAATATTACAACTGGTAAGGAAGTAAGCAACAAACTAAACTTGTAGCAGAGTATAATGTTTAAAACAGACATGAAGGAAAAGTGGAATTTCGGGAAATGAAAAAATTGAAATCTATTGCTAGAATTGTTAAAGGTAGCTTTTATTAAACCATGCAAGTTACTGAAACCTCCAAATGCCTTCAACAAAATGAATATAATAAGTAAGATTTTTGCAACAGACCAATTCTTATTTATTTTACGATTAAACAATAGTTCAAACGAAGCTGTTTAATCACCTGTAGATAGAGGCGCTTGAGGGTTAAATACACGATGAAGTTCATAATGATTATCTTCCTAAAATTAGTATTAGTTTTACTTATCTTCCTAAGATTAGTTTTAGTTTTACTTATCTTCCTAAGATTAGTTTTAGTTTTACTTATCTTCCTAAGATAAGCTTTAATGACATTTGCTTAAATTAGTTCACAAATTGTTCCTCGTTTGGAAAATCATATCCCAGAATATGTTCAAAATAAAGGGGGCTATTAGGACTCTTTATGGATCCATTCTATTAATTTTATTATATTTTATCTCTTCATATATATAAAAAAACATATTTATAACTAACTGTTATTAATATTTTTCTAAAATTTAACACTCAAGTTCTTTATTTACAATTCTATCACACCTGGCTGTATTTACTAGTAATTAGTTTCCTATTGACCTATATTTATTTATTCATTCCAACTCTTAAGGGTCCTTGGTGGATCAAATGTCATTCACTATATTCTGTTATAGTATTTTGTAGCTTTCAAGAAACCATCAGTTTCTCTATTTCATTTTCTTTGTCTTGAAGGATCTTATCCAGGCTTGTTTCTATCAGTTGTTTCCTCAGAGTAGAAAAGAGATGGCACTCCAATAGCAAGTGTTTCACCGTTCTTCTTACTTGGCAGTCTATGCACATTGTTGGTTCTAGACCACGTAACAGGTAGCTGTGTGAAAATTCGCAGTGTCCAATATGAAGACGGCTGAGGATGACCTCTTTTCGCACTGACTTTCTACTGGAGGTTTTCCACGGAGCGATCTCTTTTTTAACATCCAAAACCTTAGCACCACTTGTTTTCCAATTTTCCTGAGCAAGAGTGTAAAACTGATGTGTCCAGTCTTCTCTAGGGATCACCTCTATAATAGTTACTTGTGGTGTATCTTGATAACGAGCTTTGTTGGCAGCTGCACCTATATTTATGCTTCCTTAACTTAAGCTCATTATTTCCTATAAATTCTTTTTTGCATACTTTTTTATTTTCTCTGTATATTTATTTCAATGTTCTGCTACTTCTTACAATGTTTGTATTTTGTTTTTCATTTAGTCCTGCAAAGTGGGACGAAACAGCTAACATTAAAATTTTTTCTACAATTTTGTACCTTTATTGACCACCCTTCAGACTATCTTCCTTCAATATATATATTTATATAATTTCTCTTCCTTATTATGTATATATAATGTCTACCTATATTTAATATTTTCTTTTATTATCTTCCTTTAAGAAGTTTATCGGGGGGTGCGGTCAGCAAAGAACAACATAAATAAACAAAACAATATTTATTTATTTTATGCCTGAAAAAGATATTTATAAAAAAACATATTTATAACAAACTGTTATTAATATTTTTCTACAATTTAATACTCAAGTTCTTTATTTACAATTCTATCACACCTGGCTGTATTTACTAGTAATTAGTTTCCTATCCACCTATATTTATTTTTCCCATTCCACCTCTAACTCTTAAGGGTCATTGGTAGATCAAATGACATTCACTATATTCTGTTTTTAGCTGATGGTATTTTGTAGCTTTCAAAAAACCATCAGTTTCTCTATTTCATTTTCTTAGTCTTGAAGGATCTTATCCAGGGTTGTTTCTATCAGTTGTTTCCTCAGAGTAGAAAAGAGAGGGCACTCCAATAGCAAGTGTTTCACTGTTTATTTTCACCGTTATTTTGGCATAAAATAAATAAATATTGTTTTGTTTATTTATGTTGTTCTTTGCTGACCGCACCCCCCCGATAAACTTCTTCAAGCATTAATCTACGGTCAACTATCTACATCTCATTATCTTCCTTTAATATTATTTTATATCTTTTTTCTTTCAAATGTAACATCAATTGTTAATTGTCAAATTCTCACACTCTTCTTCTCTGCTTATACATCATTCTTTACTTTTCCATCATTTAGAAAGGCGGATGTCCTATTTTGTTCATATTTTTAACTTATTTCATTCTTATTTTCTGTTTTGTAGTGTGTATTTTTATATTTATCTTTTATTTGTAATTACTTCCGTTTTCATTAAATTTCTAATACTTGTTTATTTATACTTTTCGCAGCACATTTTATTTAATTTACTTTGTTCATTTTTATCCATACCTTAGTTTACTTTTATTTCATATTATCTATTATCTTACTTTGTTAGATTATTTTAGTGGTTTATATCTTTTTTTAACCCTGATGATGCTCTGCAAAGTGGGACGATATATTTCCTCATAATGAATAGTTTAGTTATTATTTAAGTTCCTTTGACCTCTTAAGAACCTTTTGAACTTTAAGAACCAGACCATCTTTCTATTATACATTACACATAGTCAGTGAAACAGTTAAAATTAAAGTAGTCAATGATGAAATATGACGAAATTCAATTAAAGAATACTTTTAATCGTTTAGGAATTTTTGGCTACAAACCTAAAAATATACTGTGGCCGTTTGAAAAATCTGCTGTACATGCATAAGATATATCTTTTGCATGAGTGGTGAACTTTTTACCATTTTTTTTTTTCAAACATTTTTACTTGTGAATCCATTAATAGAAATTAATTTACACATAATTCTAGGTACAATAGAATTTTTACTGAACTAGCAATCAGTTTTCCAGTGAAATGAGGTGGAATAAATATAAAAATATTTTTTCTGTGACAAAAAAAGTCCGTAGGACAGGTCTCCACCCTCGAAAAGTTATTAAAATAATTAAAAAATTGTTGAGCAAAAAGTCCACTAAATTGATTTTAATAAAAATATGGACTTAGTGGAATAAAGCTCAAATAGACTCGACTACATTATCTTCAAAAACAATTTAATCATTATCATGTTATATATGATTGTGTGTGTGTGCAATTATTACATTTCGAATTGTGTGTATGGCAGAATTAAATGAAATCAGATTGGTATAAAAAATATATAAAAACAAAAAAATACATAGAATATCACAAAATTTACAATAAATTTATTAATAGTTTATAAACGGTAACAAAAATAACAAATTATGCTTGTGCAAGAGTTAAAATTTAATAAAGCATACACACCTTTTACTTCCAAAGGATTAATAAGAGGAATCTAATGAGTTAAAAAATAAATAAATAAAAAAAGCTTGTAAACAAACCTGACTAGACTTAAAGAGTATATAATCAGAATAAAATTTTAACTGTTTAAAAAATGGAATGCAAAAGGAATGTTCTAAACACTATTTCAATAAAAATTGATCTAATTCGATAACTCTTACATAAAGATTTTTATTTTAATTATATTGAAACTTTCGTAAAATTCATTTACATTTAAGCACAAACATTTAATAAAATGTATTTAATGTAACAATGCAACACATACAATATACATCATTAACGTGGAATAAGAATTCAATTATATAAAGATATTTAGAAATAATATATATTTTTTTTAGAAGCTACTTATATATAAATACAGAAGCAAGATGATAACAAAAGCTATAAATCAAGAGTATATCCAATTCAAGAAATACATATATGTAGAAGTGGGTAATGCCATATATAATTAATACAAATATATATCATCACAGAGATCTTTAAACATTTACATAGAGCCTCTAAATACATGTACAGAAAATATTTCAGATACATACATTTTATAAATTGGGATCATTATTATCGTTACATATTTTTTTCTAAAATAAAAAATGTTAAATATAACAAATATTACAAAAAAAAAAGCAATTATAATTTTGTTTCAAAAGAAATTATAATCTTGAAAGTAAAACTGATTACACGATAATTAAATAAATTGAAACATTATAATTTCAAAAATGAAAAAAATGGCAAATTTAACAAATATAGATGAATATCAATATTGTTGCTTAAGCTGTGATACTTCATAAGTCCGACAAAAATCAACAATAAAATTAAAAATAAGTAATCAATATATCATTCTAAAGGCATTCCGTCTCATAACATATCATACAATACCAAATATTGTTTTCAAACCGTCCCATGAATGAATAACTAATTTTTATTTTTCTACATGATATATAATATTTTTTTCAGAGTTATCACAGCTTAAACAATGACATATAAAAAACCTCAATAATTGATTTGAGGAAACTAAATTTTTAAATATACTAAAAATTATTGTAAATTTTGCACAAAAATTGTCGACTAATATTTTATTTTTACAAATCAAGCCTTTTGAGAATTATTTTTAAAATATAGCAGAATGAGAGTCATATTATAACAAATGATAATGCGACATCAAGTCTTGAGAGTCTTAGACAAAAGAGTTTGTCAGGCAATAATAAAAGGTTTATAAATGCCAACACTAAAAATAACTTTTATAGCATTTACAACAATAAGATTTTGTGGAACGTTACTTATTAACAAAAAATTATAGTTATAACAAGAAATTTCTTTTAAAATGATACAATTATACTAATTTTACACTAACAGAGAATTAGGTAAAGATCAGTAATTAGTGAAAAAATCTTCACAAAAGATTACAACTCTATATTCATCTAGAAATATCTACAACTTTTTAATTTTTTTTTAAAATTATTCTTATTTTTTTTTTTTTTACAGAACACTAAAAGTGTACATAAATACAAAATAAGCTCTGAAATTTCCCTATTTTAATATCAAACAACTAATAACATAAAAACAAAAATAAATTACTGAATTAATGGTGAGAATAGAATTAGTAACAAATGAATGAATATCGTATCCAATCAACCTGAAGTACAATTCACGTTGTTACGTACCTAATTTAGAATTCATTCAGAAAACAAATAATTGGAGAAAAAAAAAATTGGATAATTTTATTTAAAGATTTATTTTGATAAATACGGATAGAAGAGTTACAAAAGGTACTTAGAGTTAATTTTTAAAATAGAGTTCTGCTTTTTATTTTTTGCTGAAGAAATTTCAGATTGGACGACAGCCAGTTTTAGTACAGAACGAAATGACAAATATCCAGCATGCATGATTTTATCAAAAATTACACAGTCACAGTTTACATGATGATAGTGCCTGTGACAGCTTTTACTATCACTATGTGGAGCTGGGGCTTAGTGAACAACTTAATTAGATATCAGACATGGGTGTGATTACAGGGTGTCTATTAAAATTGAAAATCAAATTTTCGGTACATTTCAATAATTTTTTTAAAATTTATGGATGTAAAGGAGGGGGCATCAAACTTCTGCCACATAAGAATTATGTTTATTTGAAAATATATAGTACTTTTTTTTTTTGTACTTACTCATTGGCCATACTGAAAGTTTGTGATAACCTACACTATAACCTTCCTTGTTTATTTACAGTAGGAAAAAGTAATTGCACATCCCATTTTTCTTAATGTAATGAATTGAAATATTAAAAACAATTCATTTGAGTTTATAAAATAAAAATTTGTTAAATAATAGTATAAATTAAATTTAAAACTTTGATCACAATAAGAAAATATTTAAAAATAACATAAGCATCAGGATAAGTATTTCCACATTTTGTTTGTTAGAACATAAGTACAAAGGTTTGTTTGTTCACTTCTTAGAATATGATTCTGTACTTTCCTATCAGTATTCTAAAATATTTCAATCGTGTAAGATCTACATATTTTTAACTGCTCGATAATGCCAAAAACTAGTGAACTGAGTGCCGTTACTCGCCAGGAAGTGATTTTATTGCTCAACTGACAAAAATTGTACTGCAAAATATCAGAGTTCTTGGGTCTTCATTTTTCTACTGTAAGGTACATGATTAAAAGATATAAAGAACAACGCTCAAATGCAAATAAACGCCACAAAATTTGAAGCGCTTACAAATTCAGTTGTAAGTGCAGGAGCCCAAGCTAATATGGTTGAATCAATAAGGAATGTTCTGAATTTCTGAAACGTCTTTATGGTAGGTTTCCAAGAAAAAAACCTTATATTAGTGAGACCAATCGCAAAAAAAAAAAAACTTTATTTTTATAGAAAATGCTGTAACAAGTTCAACAATTTTTGGGAAAATATACTGTTCTCTGATGAGAGTAAGTTTAATTTGTTTGGATCTGATGGACGAAAGACTATTTGGCGAAGGAGAAATGAGGAACTGAAGAAGTAAAACTTTACGGTTACTGTGAAAAATTGGGGGGGGGGGGGAGAAATGTAATGGTTTGATGGATCCATAGTCTATAAGTTGCAAATCTTGTACCTATTGAGGGGATTTTAAGTACAGAAGATTATGTGAGGAATTTGTGCTGCAAACTCTTAGCGAGTGCAGCTAAATTGGAAATCCAAGAAAAACTCAAGTTTTTAGTTTTGATACAGTACTGTTGTTTATTTTAGAGACAAAGGTAAAATACCTTCAACATTATGGTATCATCCCATTGAAGAAAGTATGTGAGGATGGCCATGATAAGTACATTTATTTGAGCGAAAATAAAATAAAGGCTGCTTTAAGAATAAAGAAATTAGAAAAGATAAACAGTTTGATGGCTCAAGAGTTCCGCTACACACCCTCCTTTAAGGTTTATTTATACTAATGCAAAAAACTGATTCTCCATTCAATGCAGAAGAGAACAATTGGAAAAAGCAGATAAAACAGTCATTAATTGGAACAATTATATGAGAGAGGTATGTATGTACGAATAATATGTTTTGTTATTTAAAGTATGCTTGTTTGAATAAAAGAAATAAACGTGTTTGAAATTTTATTTTTAATGCCACCATTTCTATTAATAATAATGGGATTAGGTATAATGCCAGGTTATGGAGAACAAGTATCAGCACGTAAAAAGAGACATGGTTAGTCAGAATGGCAGTATATGTTTTACTTTATTCTTGCAGGCAAATCACAAAATAATGGCCAAACTAGCTTTCTGCTAATTAGGAATTGAAAGTCATTGCACAAGATTCTTACTGTTCAGTATCTCATATACAAGTAAGCATCATTTAGAATGACAGTAAAGTCGTCTTTGTAGTTGAATCAGTCTGGTTTTTGAATGAAGATTGCCATTCCGACTGACCATGTAGAGGTCCCTTATTACTGTCAATAACAAATTTAATATAAAAATACAATTAATTATACAATTTGTTTATTTAATTGATATATATCGATTTCACCCATGTCTGCTTTTAAACATTGTTAGTTTGATTTTAAATAATCGAAAATCTGTTAAAGGGCCTATCTATTTAGTAATAAAAGTCACCTATGGGGCAAAAATTGTATAAAAAATGTCATATTAAGTAAAAAATTAAAATTTTATTTTTAGTTATAAATTTCTTAATCGTACATATTTATTATTTTCTCAGTTTACTTTAATTAAAGCAATTCTGGCGAACATTTCTACCAGCAGCTGTCGATACGATAATCGAATTTCATCATATCCTATAAATATTAAATAAATACAATTTAAATGTTTAGTGAATGTAAAAGTTAATAAAAGAGGAAAAGATTAATAGGATGAAGTAGTGTTAAGATGAAGTGACTACTTTATTCCTTTTGTAAACATAAAAAAGGAAAAGACAAAATGTTTTGAAAAAAGCTTTAAAAGAGACCAAAGTCCGAAAAATTCAGTAAATGAACGTGAAAGTAAGCGACGATACAAATCAAAGATTAGCTTACGATAATACTCGTAAGCTGTTGAGAGAAAGCACCAAACATATAAACATATCTGGATTAATGACTAGAATTATATAAGAAAACTGATGGATACAATTATAAAGCTAATTGTCAGAGAATCAACCAGCGTCAATCAGAGTGGTCAACCTCGAGACTTGGTCCCTGAGGTCGGACAGTGTATCCCCGAGAACGCAGGAGTAGAGCGCCTTTGGAACTCCCGTATCTCGCAGGTGTCTTCTCATATCACCTAGGAAAATTTAAAAAAATATTTATATTTATCTATTCAATATTTGCTTTTAAGAAATAACCCTATAAAAATATAACCAATCTTTAAACATTAAAATACATAAAATTATTAATGAGGTGTAAATAGTTGACCATAAATTAATAAGAGGAGTCAGTGTTGGTGGTTCCTTTGAAAAGTCTATGATCCTAACTTTGAAACCAATATCTTATATGATTATGGAAATGCGGTCCAAGAAAGCACGAAGCGTAGAATGGAGGGGCCATACAATAAGAATGCTGAGCAAATTATTGTGTGGTATTGTAATTGATAAAAGATGATGACGAAGACGCTGGCTACAAGACTTTAAGGAGGAACAAGAAGTTTTGGAAGGCAATGGATAAAGACTAATGGAGCAATATTGTAAACGAAGACAAGGTCCATCACAGGCTTGCTCAGTAAAGTAAAGCAAAAACAAGTACAGTAATGAATGATAGAGAAGTACTTAATTAATATTTTTTGCTAATTTCTAGAGTAATAATTTGTGAAAAAATTAATAGAATTAGAAAAAAGTATGGTAAAATTAAATTATTAATCATTGCATAATTTAATAATCAAGTAATATTTAAAAAAGCATCTGGCCCCTGCGAAATCCGCCTCTATGGCCCTCCCTGGTAGCCTTACTTATCTCACTTTTCAAACACACTTATGGCGGGTATGTTGAGCGATTAATGACATGTTACAATCTCACAAGAGCAGATCATAACACAAAAAAAAGGCAATCCTTCCTGGCTGGATCCATCCCGCTAAAATCCCCAAGAAGCGATGGTTGCCTAGTACTTTCATGCTATTTTACAATTTTAGGCACTTTTTAAATATTGCTCGAATTAACTATCTTAAATCTCCTTTTCCCATTTTAAATAAATTTTTCAAAAGTGTTTTTTTTTTTCTTACCTCCTGGAACAAAGAAAGGCATTTACAAATATATATATATATCAGCTATTTCAATATCTTGTTTGGGATGGCATTATAAGAATGGTTGCCGGGTCCGCTGAAGGCGGTGTCAACAATGATGGCATATGTTGGCCTGGATGTATTTCATTACCAATATGATGTTTCAAAAGTGATATAGGACCGTTGCTTATAAGGGGTTTTAGTTTGGTTGGTTTGCTGGGAAGGATTGCATTCTATTATGATCCCCTCTAGAGAGATTAAATACTATAATTAATTAATTTTTTCCTCACAAATTACTCCAGTGATACATTATCAATTATAGCATTCAATACTGTACTTGTTATTAACAATTATTTTGTTCATTTATGTTTTTATTCTTTTAGTTTACTTAGTTCCATTTTTTATAATTAATCTGTTCATTTATATTTATATTCATTTAAATACATAAATGATTGATCACATTTTCGAAATATGGAGGAGATGATTGGCTTTTTTAAATTTTTTACAAATTTCTATTTACATTCTATGTATCTCAAAGTATATTATCATACTTTATAATTCTTTTAAAATTTTTTGAGGTTTATTACTTCCATCATTTGCAATAAATTATTATTTATTTATTCATTAACAATTGTACAACGTTTCGGGACCACTGTCACACACTATAAAAACCTATAACAATAATAAAAACTATATAACACCAATCTTCTACTTTATATATCTTATTTTATACAATAAAAATCACCTCATGATTTCATATGGGAAATTTATAGGATAGATTGTAAAAATTGTGAAAAAGTATATATTGGTGAAACATCTAAAAAACTAGAAACTAGGATTAAGCAACACATCACCAATTGTAAAAACACTAAAAATATAAATTGCACAGCTCTGGCCAATCACAGCATAAAACTGAACCACGAATTCAACTTTGAAAACACAAAAATAATAGACACAGCAAAAAATACAAAAAACAGAAGATATCTAGAAGCTATATACATAACAAAAAACATACAAAACACAGTAAACTATAAAACTGACACTAAACACACATTACGCAGATATTATAAATAGACTTAAAATAAAAACATAAAAATCAGATAAAAGAAACAGGTTTATATGAAAAATAAAAAATCACTAAGTTTATAATAAATAAAAAACAGGGAGGTAACCAAAACAGCACACTGGACATGAGATAAGGTCCAAAGAGATAGTAAGTAATATAGAGAGATAGCTGTGCCAGAGAGAAGTGAAGATGCACAAATGGTGGACATGATTTCCCATATGAAATCATGAGGTGATTTTTATTGTATAAAATAAGATATATAAAGTAGAAGATTGGTGTTATATAGTTTTTATTATTGTTATAGGTTTTTATAGTGCATGAATATGGGACAGTGGTCCCGAAACGTTGTACAATTGTTAATGAATAAATAAATAATAATTTATTGCAAATGATGGAAGTAATAAACCTCAAAAAATTGACTCACCAGACTTCCTAGAGAGATAATCCAGATACTTTATAATGTTTATATGAAACCCTGCAATTATGTGATCCTTTTTAATATTTTCAATTAAAATAAATTTTAGGAGAAAAAAGATTAAGATTAAATATTAAAAAATTAAATACTTACTTGAAGTCACCAACTGGCCAACGAAGGCTAAAAGATTATGAAAGACCTCCCTTGGAGGAGTGGCCTGCTGAAGGAAATTGGTAATAGCGCTGCCAACGCTCGCTCGCAGGAGGCTGTACTCAGCATCCTGGCCTCGCATGGCCGTCATCAGGTTAAGAGCAAGGAATGCCTCGGCCTGCATCACGGTGTGCTCTGCCTGCAACATTCGCACCAGGCATTCGACACAGCCTCTTCCAACCATTTTACCTATCACGTCACGGTCTCTGAAAACAATGATGCACACGAATTAAAATTAATCTTTCTGATTCATTCAATAAGAAACTTAATAGTAACAAGTTTAGGCCAGCTTGTCTCAACCAAACCAAATATAGCTTTAATTGTCTAATTTTTGTAATTCTTGTATATTAATACTTTTCACTGTAAATCTTAATTTAACTTTATTTATATAAATTTTAAATTATATTTAGCACACACATTACTTTAGTTTTACTTCATGTTAACTATTCTCTTATTTTGTTATATTATTTTAGTTGTTTTTATCATTTTTAGCACTGAAAAGTGAGGTGGTGTTGGCTAAATAGTTTAATTACTATTTGAACTTTTTTTTTACTGCACCCGGATCATCTTCCTCTTATGAATTTACTATAATTTGGCAAATGTGTAGTACTCCCTACAAGATTTGGTTGGAAACAAACTTTCGGAGCCAGAATGTATTGGATGAAGTCTAAAAATTTTTGAGATAGCGCATGAATTAGACATTAGGGGTATTCATGATATTTTTTATTGATATTCAATACTGTATAAAAAATACAACAAGAAAATTTGATCATAATGACACAATGATAATGATATGATACAGCATGTAGAGAAACTACCCAGTAGTAGAACTCTAAAAACATTTTACAATATAAGGTCACGAGGCCAACTTCTTTTCAGGTGTCTCGGAGGATTTCCAGGAATGGAATAGGAAGCAAGGTTAGAAACTAGCGGGTTTGGGTGGTTAGGGAGTTTATAATGGAAGGGATGATATCGGGTTCGGGCTAGGCCAGTCACATAAGGAACATTTAGGTCTTTATGGATGGTGGTTTTATTAGTAACAAAATAATGAGCATTGAGGATTTTACTAAGGATTTTGGATTGTAAGGATAGGATACGAGAGGAATTCAAAGGTTTAGTGGAGCCCCAAAGCTCAACTCAGTATGTCCAGATGGGCCTTATTATTGTCATGTAGATCTGTCTTTTGTAATTAGTTGGAAGTTTAGACATTTTGTCTAGTAAGTGCTGTAACACCCGAACCATATTCCATTCATTAAATGTAAAATGTTTTAATATGCTAAATGTTATAAGTATAGGATCATGAGCAGCCCAATTTAAAGTCCATATTATATGTTTCATGCAGAGGAGCTCCCAGCGGATTTTCTGGGAAACTTTGGAACCTTTTTTTTCTTTCCAAAACCTTTCATAATTTCATTATTTTTATTTCTTAGTTTATTAGAGTATTAAAAGTGTCCAAAACAAAAATAACACAAACTACGAGCAACAAACCTATCTAAACGACAGCAGAAAAAATTATATAGAGCTCAGCTGGTCTGTTTTGTAACGTTAATCTCTATTTAGCTGACCTATTAACAAACTGTCAACCAGGTTCAATGTTATATTTTTTTAATGTGCTAAAAAAAGGAAATATTTCTCTATCTAACATAACTTTTTCCATTTAACACACTTCAACCTTTTAAACTAAATATCATGAGTACCCCAACTATATAGTTCAGGAGGATAGCCTTTCAAAGTACATAGCCTGTCGTTAAGGTTTTTAATTTATTTTGATTTTCACGTTAATCCATCAGTATTATGCGTATATGATCTATCTCACTAAGGGAATCCTTATTAATTATTCAAACAAACCTGCTGTTTTTAACGATCCAGGCCAACAAGCGATTCGCTTCACCTTGAACTCCAGGGTGGTCATCTGTGAAACACCATTCGACCAACTTATCAATGATTTCTTCTTTGCTCCCCAATTCAGAAGCTGCTTCAGCTGTAATAAAATATTAACATCAGTGAGAATTACAACAAATGATTTCATAAAACTAAAATTTCCTTTTCTTTTTAAAGAACAAAACAAGGAAAAAAAAAATTGTATTGTAAACTAAATTGGTATAAGGTGAAATGTGGTTGGAAGAGGAAAAAGTGACAATTTACAAAGGGTTAAAGAAATCGGCTGTCTCAGTAACATTTAGCATAAGCAGATGATGTAGTCATTGCCACAAGAACCCAAGCAGCATTAAAAGGAACATTCCAGGAATTTGAAGAAGCAGTATTTAAATTAGGCCTCAAGATTAATGAAGATAAAATAATGTAAATGAAAGAAGGGATAAGGAAGTGATAAGTCAATAGCAAATTGACTTTCAGAGAACACAGTTTCAGTTCTGTAAACCAGTTTAAGTACCTGGGAAGCCTGTTTACAGATGGCGACAAGCGACAGCGAAATAGAGGTATAAGGTGAGGTAGCCAGGATAGCAGCAGGAAATAGATGTTATTCTTCACTGCAAAGAGTATTGAAGTTTAGAGCTCTTTCTAAAATAATGAAAGTGGTCATTTACAAAACCAATGTTAAGGCCAGTAGTGATTTATGGGGGTGAAACATATTCCTCAACAAGAAAAGCGGAACAGATGCTCAACTTCTGGGAGAGAAAGGTATTGAGAAGGGTATGGGGAGGAGTCTCAGAGAATGAAATTAGGAGAAGAAGATAGAATGAGGAGCTGATGGAACAATTTCTTTACATCATTTTATTCCCAGATTGTTTGTTATCTTGTTTTCTGTTCTTAGCCCTGATGAAGGCTAGAAATTCTAAACGTTGGGACAAATAAACAAGTTTTTAACTTATTTGTGTTCTTCACTGACTGCACCCCCATTTTTTTTTCTTACTAAACTTCAAATTTACATTCCTGTCTTTTAAACGTATTAATAACACTTTAGACCATTGAGTTACCATCTTCCCCTTTACAAGCCACAACCCCTGATGAAGACCTGAAACTCAGGTCGAAACGTCGGCATAAAATAAATAAATATGGTTTTGTTTTTTTATGTTGTTCTTTGCTGACCGCACCCCCCGACAAACTTCTTCAAGTAATAACACTTTATGTTAACATTTGTTTTTTACATTCATTTTTTAAAATTTTAACTGTTACTACTACAATCTATTAGTACAAGAGCCAAAGAGGAGTAAAAATGCAGTTATCTCACTCCAATTTTTGATTACTTTAATGAAAACTAGGTATAATTAATAGTCAAAACTGATGAGTCTGCCAAGTATAGGTAGGGGCAATAAAAAATGGCGGCTGTTTAAAAACCTCAATAATTTTTCATTCGGAGCTCTGTATCTTAAAAACTACCTACAACACTAGAAAATCTAAGAAAACATTATTTAAAGAAGAGTAAATTTGCTGAAATATTAGCCCTAAAAGAGCTATTTATGTCCAATAGTTCTCGAGATATAGCTTTTTAAAAAGCAAAATTTCTCAAAAATCTACTGAAAGATTAGTAGTTAGTTAATTTATTTTGAGAATTCTATATCTCAGGAACTATGTGACGTACAGATGTCTATTAGCACTCAAATTAAAGCTAGTTTAATGGACTATAAAGAAGTTTATGAACTTTACCTTCGTAGGAATAGTAGTTTTCATGATATTTGCTAAACTAAATTGATTTATAGTTGTTTGGACAATAAGTTTGATTTATGAAAAACTTCATTTCAAAAACCATTGGACGTAAAGATGTCTGCCAGCGCTCAAATTAAAGCTAGTTACATTTACTACAAAATAGTTTATTATGTTTATCTTTGTAGTAGTAGTTTTTATGATATTTGACAAAATAAATTTACAAAATGTTAGTTTCTAGTTGTTCATATAAAATGTTGGATTTTTAAGAAATATATTTCTAGATCCATAAGTCGCACATATGTCTGCCAACAATCAAAATAAAAGATAATAAACTTACTATAAAGTAGTTTATGACACTTATCTTCATAGGGGTAGTAGTTTTTATGATATTCACATATGAATATAAATTTAGCAAATGAAAATTTGTCCGAACAACTATAAATCAATTTATTTTAGCAAATTTCATGTAAACTATTACTCCTACGAAGATAAACATCATAAACTACTTAATAGCTCATTAAACTAGCTTTACTTTGAGTGCTAATAGACATCAGTATGTCAAATGGTTTTTGAGATAAAGTTTTCAAAATAAATTCACAAACTACTGATCTTTCAGTACGTCCCATACAACATTTTTATGAAATGTTGGTTTTTATTTAACAAGCTATATCTCGGAAACTATTTAATATAAATAATGCTATTAGAGCTCATATTTTAGCAAATTTACTCTTCTTTAAATGATGTTCTCTTAGGGTTTCTTATGTCGTTCCTACTTTTTAAGATATAGAGCTCCAAGTGAAAAATTAGTTTTTTTTATCGCTTTGAAATAGCCGCCATTTTTTATTTCCCCTACCTACGGCAGACTCATAAATTTTGACTATTAATTATAGATAGTTTTCATTAAAGTAAAAAAGGGGTGAGATAACTGCCTTTATTCTCCTCTTTGGCTCTTGTATTATATATTTATAATATGAGGAAGATGGCCAGGGCTGTGGTCAAAAAAGAAAAAAATAGTTTTAAACTATTTTATCTATATAAATCTATACTTATAATTTGCTTTCAACATTTTTTTTTTTCTTACTAAACTTCAAATTTACATTCCTGTCTTTTAAACGTATTAATAACAATTTTTGTTAACATTTTTTTTTTTACATTCATTTTTTAAAATTTTAACTGTTACTACTACAATCTATTAGTACAAGAGCCAAAGAGGAGTAAAAATGCAGTTATCTCACTCCAATTTTTGATTACTTTAATGAAAACTAGGTATAATTACTAGTCAAAATTGATGAGTCTGCCAAGTATAGGTAGGGGCAATAAAAAATGGCGGCTGTTTAAAAACCTCAAAAAAACAATAATTTTTCATTCGGAGCTCTGTATCTTAAAAACTACCTACAATACTAGAAAATCTAAGAGAACATTATTTACAGAAGAGGAAATTTGCTGAAATATTAGTATTAGTAGAAATAGTAGTATTAATATTATAATATTATTTTTTTTTTAATTTAGTGGTTGCCAATTTTCCAATATTTCAAAAACTTTTGTTCAATTTTAGCGAAATTGTTACTCTCTAGTTAATTATATTAATTTACTAATAAAATTTTTAGCTGTATTTATAATTTGATTCATACCATGATTACTATATTGGTTTAATATATGGTTACTACATGATACTTTTTTGCCCATTGCGTAATAAGTTATGTTTATATTACATTATATTTGGGGTTATTTAGGTTCAAAACTTTTTTTTTTTAATTTTATATTTTTAAATTAATATAAAATATCAAAAAAAATTTACTTTAAAAAACATAATGAGCAAATATAACTTACGCTGTCCATCGATAACCATCCTGAGAGAACCTAGCAGTTTAAACACAACAGGGAACGTCGGTATGCTGAACATTGGGTAGATATGTTGCAACAGGCCTTGCTGAAGTACAGTTCCTTTATTAACGGCAGGAATTACAAGGTTCCTGTAGAGATATATAGAGAGATTAGAGAAAAAAAACTTTATAATTGATATTTAAATAATAAAATAAATATTTAATTAATAATATTACCTGAGAGCGCTGAGGAGAGCATGCTGCAAGCGGATCTTAGCATCAGATGTATTATTCTGCTCGAGCAATTGGAGCAGTTTCCGACTAACCCCTTGATTCACCATTTGGATGCAATGCATATCTGATGATTAAAAATTATATTCATTATTTCAAATAAATAATTAGTATTAATTGGAAGATTATTAGTTGAGAGTATATATTTCAAGGAAGATAGTCTGAGTGGTGGTTAGATAATGGTATTCTCCAAAATAGTTCAAAAATATTATAATTTGCACATTGCATCATGGCTAAATAAAGAAGATAGAAGAATTTTAAAATATCAGTTTGTTATTGCATTGTTTGAGAGTAGATAATTAATTTAAAACACTAACTTCTTTGGGTCCTTTATCTCAACTTTATTTATTTTTCTTAGTTTCAGCCCTTAGGCTATTACCAAAGAGATCTTAAAATATTAATATTTTTTACTTATATTTAATCCATCAACGATAATACTATATTTCCACTATCACACCTTAACATTGATGTATTCAAGAAAAAAATAGTATGAAGAAAAGAAACAAAAAATAGTTAACAACTATTTATTTTCCGATGTTTTGTCCCACTTCCTAGAGTTTCATCACAGCTAAAAAGATACAAAAACAACTAAAAATATTTTGACACCGTAGGATAATAAGATACAAAAAAGTAAATTAAGATAGGGTAAAATTATGTAAATATAAGCGAAAATAAAGTTATATATAGAAATGAACAAAAAGAAGAAATAAAAATAGTTATAATGTAGAATAGATAATAATGAGAATAAAAAAAAAATTATGTAAACTATTGAGTAAAAATTGAACATGAGACGTAATAACACGTTAAAATAATTTATAACGTCTCCTGTTTATTTTTAACTAATTAGATTACATAATTTTTTTTTTTATACTCATCATTGTCTATTCTACATTATAACTATTTTTATTTCTTCTTTTTGTTCATTTCTATATGACTTTCTTTTCACTTATATTTACATAATTTTACCCTATCCTAATTTACTTTTTTGTATCTTATTATCCTACGGTGTTAAAATATCTGTAGTTGTTTTTGTATCTTTTTAGCCGTGATGAAACTCTAGGAAGTGGGAGAAAACATTGACAAATAAATAGTTGTTAACTAATTTTTGTTTTCTTTTGACCGCCCCCCCCCCTACCAACTTCTTCATAATTTGAAATAATACAATCAATTATTTATGTATATAATACAAACTTAACAATGTTTGTATCTTGTTTTATTTAGCCTTGATGAAGAATTAAAATGTTGCTATTTCACAAATAGTATAATATTTTTCACATCTTTCTTCATAAAGTATTAATGCTAACATTTAATTATTCTTACCAGTCCGAGCAAAGTTAGCCATAGCTAAAACAGCAGTAACTTGTAAATCGTCATCTGATGAATCCAGCCAATTGACTAAGCCTTCAAAGACTTTACCTCTTCCGCTACCATATGCTATTTCCATGCTAGCATCTAATAATTAAAGAAAAAAAAAGAAACATTATGTTATAATAGAGTCATATGAAATATTAAGGTTTATAGGTGACATTAACAATGAGGAAGCATGATAAGTAATTATTTATTGTTTTATTTTGTAATTATTACCACAATCGAAAGGCCATAACTGCTATAGACAGCCATTACACCTAATTTTAGTTTCCTTATTCAATTTTAGATTCCATTCTCAACTGAACCTATTGTGTGCTTAATGGTAGCACAAAGCCATAGGCTCATTTCCTGGTGGGGTAACCTTTTTGCGACTGATAACTTTTGGTTGCTCTTTTTTTGTATTTGGCAGAGATATTTTTACAACAAAATTTTGTGAGATGTCACTTCTTTTTTTGAACATTAAAGACAACAAACACTGGTGATTTTTGAATATTTTTCACCTGTTATTTTCATCAGAGGTGATGAATAGAGAAGTAATTTTTGGATTAAAAAAAGTTTCAAGCTCTCTTTCCAGGAAAATAACCTCAGCTCGGTTTAGGAATATTTACTGCAAGGACAACATTCCGGGCTCTTCGTGCATGGGTTTAGTAGAATACACATTCAGCAGAGGATTTTTATAAATCAGAGGAAAAATGATATTTTTGAAGTCCCATGTTTTGACTCACTAAAGTTTGGTTGTGTTGAAGATGTGGACGAGTTCGCTCATAGTTTCTAATCTAAGTACATCTGTATAAAATTTTCAAATTCCATGACCTTATATTTCGGGAGACCAAGCTACACCTAAAATCGTACTTTGGTACTGACCGCACTCCCAACCGTCTTCTCATAAAGCAGTAATAACAATAAGGTAGGTTATAACTCACAACAATAAACCTATGTTTGACAGGATAGTGTGAAAGTAACATAAAATGATCATAATCTAATAATTAAAGCAATACATCTCCTACATGATTAATGATAAAACAACTAATAATAGTCATAAATCCTTTAAAAGACATTGGTTTACCCATACATACAGGTCTGAGGATTGGATGATGAACAAAATCAATACGCGTTTCTTAAAAATATTCAAAAGGCATATCTATCTGCATCTACAGGGAATGATTAGCGGAAGTGTAATAATCAGGAACTGTAAAGATGTGATGAATAAACAAGATGTTGTTAGTCATCAATCTTGGAAAGCTATGGCAGGTCGGCTATCTGGCGAGGATGAATGAATTGGTGATTCCAAAGAAGATTCTCAATGAAGTATTTCATTGACCATGGAACAAGACAGCAAGGATGACAAAGGCTAAGATGGCAGGATAGTGTGGTCCATGATGCAAGGCAGACTGGTTGGTTGGAACTCTGAACTGGAAAGCGGTTATACAAGAAATTGACAATTAGAGGAGGCAGATCAAGGAGGCCATTCATTATTTGCTAACGGATTTCAGATGTCAAAAAGATATATCGAAACTAAATCTATTCACATAGTATACAAGTGGCTAAGAAATTATTTACAATCAACAAATATTATCGTGTTGACAATTACTATTATACTAGAAGATAATTAGTGTTTATGGTAATTAATGAAGGAAGATTATACAGGTGGCAGTTCAATAAGGATAGCTAAAAATAAAACAGAAACTATTTATTATACATTACTGTTTCTAGAGTTTCTATTTATTACTATATTTTTAATTTCACTAACTGATATATGGAATTTGTAGTAATGGGAAGCATTGTGATCATGCCAAATTCCAAATTTGAGTTTACGATGGAAATACATGTTTAGAAGTCCTCCTGAGTGTAAATAACCAAGTATATCAAAATGGTCTGTTTCAACAGTCAAGCTCAAAAACAAAAAGTAGAAAACTGAAATTTTTTCCCGGCCAAGACATCCATTGGAGTCCTATACTGCCAAACCATGGTTGGGGGTAAAAGTTTTTCATTTTGTAGGACTGCCACTCAATGAGAAAATTCAATGCCCCAGACCGGATTTGAACTGGCACTGCCAATAGACATAAAATTGGTAAGACTGCGTCTTAACCACTGAGCTACGGGCAGCCCAACTGAAATTACATATTTAGGTCATGAGTATCCTTGGGATGTTACAGAAACTTTTTTATTAAAATAGACAAACCGAAAATGCCTCATTAATTTACACATCTAAATATTTTTAGGACTTTCTTAAAAAATGGCCTAAGCGATTTTAAATACTAGATAGGTCTTATCATTAAAAAAAATTAACAAGGCTTAAATGATTAATTAATAAAAAATTTCCTAATAACTACTTTTAATGAGCCGATAATAGATAGTTCCTGGCTCATAATAAATAATTTTCTTTTTTACTATAGGGCTGACAAATAAGTCCTTTCAGTTTTTATGGGTGAAAGAAAATTAAGTATATTTAGTACATAATATTTATTTTAATTTACAATGTAATGTCCATTATTTTCGATTAGCTAACCCCCAACAGCTGAATAATAACATTTTCATAGAATTAGTGAAAAAGTGGACAAGGCGCTACCTGACACCCTGTTCGTTTTCAAACTGTTTTCCACTTACGGAACTTTGCAAAGACTGGAATAAGTGGTAGTCACTAGGAGCAAGGTCCAGTGAATAGGGAGGGGGGTGGGGCAAAAGATCCCAGCCAAGGGCTAACAATTTATTGCGGGTGACAAACGAAGTGTGGGGCCTAGCATTGTCATGATGGAAGACGACACCCTTTTGATTTGCCAGTTCTGGACATTTTCTTCAAATCGATTCATCCAATTTTGTTAATTGTCAGCAGTATTGAGTAGAATCGATCAATACACCTTGTGGCAACAGCTTAAAAAAAATCGCATCCTTGAAATCCCACCATACAGAAAGCATTATCTTCTTTGGGTCCAATCTCACTTTAGATTTGGTTCCAGGTAGGTTCGTTGCTGGGTCTCCAAGATTTTTTTTGCACTACATTATCTTAGACAATCCACTTTTCATCCCCTGTCACAAGTCTTATAAGAAATGGATCGTTTTCTTGACTTTTACGCAGTGAATCACAAAGGGAAATGCGTGTTGCCAAGTTGGCTTCGGTCAGAGAGTGGAGGACCCAAACATCAAGCCTAGAAACGTAGCCGAGCTTCCGCAAATGATTTTCTACTCTTATATGTAATACATCTAGGACCTCTGCAATGTCTTCCACTGACTGGGATGGATTTTGATTGACTATCACCTTAACATTAATGTTTTCAATTTGGCAACCAGGTCACGGTGCGTCGTTTATATCAAAATTCCCTGCTTAAAACTTGGCAAACCAATTTTGGCAAATGACAATTTTGCAGTCTGTTAAAGCATTATCCCCAAAGACCTCACATATTTTTTTAGGTGCCTCTAAAGCTCGATTTTGTTTTTTGAAGTAATAAAGCAAAATATGCCTCTAATGCAAGATATTTCTGTCCATGTTCTCACCTGGATCACAAACACAATACTGACCTAATCTTAACAAGTGTCAACAGATATAACTGTTTACATATTACAAATAGGATAAACAATCCTCTGTTGGGATTAATTGCGTGAGAAAAATGTGATGTATTATAAACAAAACGAATACAAAAACCGAAAGGACTTATTTGCCAACCCTATAAATATACTTAATAAGTAGATTAACTGATGCTTTCTGATGGAATCTTTCAAATAACATCAAGTTAAAAATTATAGATAAAATAATAAATACCTCCATTCAGAATGATGACGATAAGATCACAAGCCATTTTTAATAAATTCCTGGTTTCATCGTCATCTGCTAATTTTCCATGTTTTTCCAAAAGCTCAATTAGTAATTCGCACAGCCCTGCTTTGGCGAGATGCAGACGTACATCTTCTAAAATATCAATATCAACATAATATAAAAAAAACAAATACAAAAAGATAAGACAACCTTAAACTACCTAGGTGCCACATACCGTTTTCAGCCTGGGTGTGGAGCAGCTCTACGCACAGTTCACTCAACTCTCCATTGGTAGATTCTGCGAGAACCTTTACAGTTGCTTCGCACAATTTTTCAGTAAGGCATACTGTTCCAAGTCCTAAAATAATGGAATCAATTAATATATCAATGATAAACGGTAGATGTCATTCATAATATTTCGGATATAAGTACATATCCACGAGACAGTTGGGGGTTGAAATAACTTATTTATGTTATATTCTGACCGTACCCCAACCATCTTCTCCTCATATATATTATCCACGGTTAACTATCTTCTCATCATAAAAACATATCGGTTAAGGTGATGAATGTTTCTGATCTGTGTTTTCAAAGTTTTAGGAATATAACTTTTATCAGATATAGCAACTATGTATACAATGACTAATTGATCATAACAACACATTTTGAAGACCTATCAAACAATAATACAAAGAAAACTTTTTCTGGTCTCATCCCGCACACTAAAGTGGATGATTTCTTGAGATATAATCACTGTAGTGCAAGGCAATCTTCAGATGAAGAAACATCAAGAGGTTAGAGATTCAAAGATTTTTTTCCGGGTATAACATTTTTTTAAACAAACTTTGTGGTTAACCAGTAGGAGTGCCTTCAGCAACATCTGACAATTGACATCTGACAATCTTGTTGACAATTGCAGATGGCTACATTGAGAATCATGTCACTAATGCTAATTAGGCAGATTTATTTTATAAACTTTTGGTTTATTTCACAAACTAAATTAAATATAGGAATTTATAAATTTGTGTTGGCAATAATTAATTTTATGAAATTAGTATTTCCACATTTACATGATATATCCAGTATAATTAGGTGTTGTAACAATTGGCTTTAAAAAAAAAAAAAATAGGCCTGAAACCTTTAGGGTCATTATGAAAAATTCTTGTTTGAATCATTTCTTTTTTTGTAATCTTTTGTTTTATTAGTAAGAAAACCAGAAATAGTTTTAAAAATTATAGACAAAATAATAAATACTTATAATAAATAAATACGTCTATACTCGCTACTGTTCAAAACCATGACAAAAGGCTCATCTCTGAGCCTCTATATCCAATTAGAACCTTCTTCCGTCAATTTAAAAACCGATAAGAACAACTTATCATTAACATATTCACAAATAGTTAATTTATTAAAAAAGTAAGTTTCACATTTTAATTTTTTTTTTAAATAATTTTTTTCCACCCACCTTTTAACGTATTATTTCACTTTTAAACCTTTTCTTACATATTTGTCGTTCACCACTTATATTACGTTTCCTCTTTTTAACTGTTGTTAAATAACCATGACACTGTCATCTTCCGGTACTTCGTTATTCAGTAATTCGTTGGTTCGTATATATTTTTAACTCTTCCTATAACCATTTGTCATCACCCTCTCACACGCTTTCTTCCTCTAAATTTTTCTACTTTTTCTTTTTTATTTTCACCCTCTCGTAACGTTTTCTTTATAAAAAAACACTTAGTCATTGTTGTAACGGCTTTTTTAATTCTGAGTTTGGCCGTCATTAGCGCAATATCCATTAGGCATTTGATTTTCCAGCAAACAGGTTTGTTTTTATTCTTTTTTGTTTTCTTTCCCCTTTCTTTATTTTACTCTTACCCCTTATTTTCTCCACTTTAATCCATTTTCCTTATCCACGTTATAAGTTTTTTTCACTATATTATTATTGGTGTTTTCAGAATTTTTTTTTTTTTTCTATTCATTTTTTGGTATACTTTACTTATATTTTGCCTCTTTATCATCTATTATTGTTACATATATTTTCTTCCTCTCAATTTTCATTTTCTTTTCATATTTCAATTTTCAAATTAATAATAACTAATATGTTCATACTTCTTTGCATTATATAACTTCATTTTTATTTCATTTCCTTAATTATGTTATTTTACCCACTTTATCAGTATACATTTTATTTCCCGCTTCTCTCATCACTTCATTTTATTAATTCTATTTTGTAAAATTATTCATTTTATGTGTAAAATTATTCTGTTTATACTTTCTTTTTTATTTTTCTATACTTACTGTGGTTGTTATCTTGTTCTGTTTTTAGCCCTGAAGAAGGCTAGAAACTCTAGCCGAAACGTTGGCACATTAAAAATAGGTTAATTGAACTTATTTGTGTTTATCATTGACCGCACCCCCAACCATCTTCTCCTCGTTCATCATCCCCGGTCAACTATCTCTCATAATCAGAAATAGTTTTATGTAATATTTTGAAAATATTTATCATTATTTTTGTTTATTTCATTATCACATTGTTTGAAATAAGAGAAAATAGGTTTGGTGTATTAATAAAAAAAAAAAAAAAATCTGCATGTGATTGTGTTGCTGTTTAGGCATAGCTATAGATTAACAACAAAGATCATTTCAGACTTAAAAGATCATTTCCTCACTTGTTGACTAGTCAATTGGGGTTTATCCAGGAATGTTTAAGATATAAGTTGGTTTCTAATATTTTCGTCAGACGTCATTTAATTAGTCATCGAGATCGCTCTCAATAACTACTGATGTCTACCATTACCCTTACCAACTATTGGGGTAACAAATTATTTTTTTTTTTACTACACCTTCCCATAAGAAGAACTACAACATATTAGTTGATCAGTAAAAAGGTTAATATTTCTTATATTAATCACAAAGATAATTTTAAACATTAATTTAAAGATTTTACTTAGTGTAATCATAAGTATATACTCAATTATTGGCCAATTGTTGTTTGCTATTCGTAGTTGATTTAACAATTACATTCTTTTGTTTAATTTTTTAGGTTTAGTATCAGCCATATTTATTTATTTTGTTTTAATTTATGTATAGGTTTTAAGTTCATTTTATTTTTACATATGGATTATATCTTATGTAATTCTCTTATTTCAAATTTAGATTATTCTTTTATTAATTAACCCTTTTAGTACTGGAGGCCGATATATATCAGTCATTGCTGTACTGGTGAAAAGTGTTGAAAAGTCAATATATCAGGCTTACCATGTACATTGGAGTAATTCTTTATTTTTGTTATGCATTATTATTTATTTTGTAACAAAATATATTGGAAATGCTAATTATATACTTTTTATTTAATATATGGTCTACATAATGTTATGATGAAAAGATAACTTTTTTTCATGTGCGAATAGGTTTCATAAGAGAGAACTCAATTTTTAGTTTCTTAATGATCATTTATACCATGTTATTTATATAATTTTCAATGAATATAGGAAAATTAGTGTCATTGTTTTATTATCTATTATATCTGTTTTATCTCTATCTACATCCTTAATACACTGCTTTTTGAATTATGTAATTTTTTTTTTGTTTTTATGAACTTTTTTTCAAACCCCAGTAAAATTGTGAAATTCAGCCAGTTATCTCGGCATAGGCACCTCTTTTTCACCTGGTATTAAAAGGGTTAAATGTTAATGTTTTACATTTTCCTTTCATTTATTTTTTCTAATTAACATTTTTATTTACTTATTTTAACACTATTCTGAAGTGCTCAAATTAACAGCATTAGTTGAAACGGGATCTGAGATTTTTTTTATAACATTACTCACCTTAACGATATCTAATGTATTAAAAAATATATATTTCAATTACTTTATGATGTGACACTATTCTACTTAAAATAGCTGTGTTAGATTATTTAGTTTGTATGGTGTATCAATTGTTTTTTTTAATAAGAAAACCAGAAATAGTTTTAAAAATTATTATGAAAAATGTTTATCATTATTTTTTCTTATTTCATTATCACACTGTTTGATATAAGAGAAAATAGGTATAGTGAACTAATAACAAAAAATCTGTATGTCCTTGTGTTGTTGTTTGGGCGCAGCTATGAATTAGCAATGATGATCACTTCATAACCTCATAAATTGACTAGCCGATTGGAGTTATTAACAAGGAATATTGAAGATATCAGTTGGTTCCTAACGACCACGCTACAATAAATTATATAGCTGTCAACATGTTAATGGCAATATCAACATTTCAAATTACAGCAGATATGAGTTCAATTTAAGAGATATTTCACAGTGCACTCTCAATAAATCAATTTTATTTATTTTTTTAATTTCTTTAAAAATCAAGTAATGGAGTAATAAAATATACCTAGGGCAAAGGGATCAAGTATGCAGAGAACAGAAATAAATATATCCAGGGTTTAGAACCATCCACGTAATTAAATATAATGTTATGGTAATTTCTTAATTATTTAAGTTCTGTATCATGTAAGCTCCCATTATTTCCTTTAATCAAACCTGCATACAATCCACTCACTTCCCCAACCATATAATTAAAAGCTTAATCATATATAAAAATAAAAGACAGATCAAACCCAATCACTATAAAAAAAACCTAACATTTTATTATCGATTGAAATTAGAATAATATTAAAAATTCTACATACCTGTATCTGTTAGAAGGCCGAGGATCACATATATATGAATAGCTGTCTCTTCTGATTGTTTAGTATTCACGCCAAAAGTCAATAAATCATACAATACCTCCATGACACCCATCTCAATAACCTAAAATTAATTTTTCAAATTATTTTATTTTTACTTTCACTTAAATTTATCATTATACGTATTGATTATCTAGAATGAAATTTAATTGAAAAATAAAATCTGTTTGCATATATGATATTCTTTTTAGATTAATATGCATCTAATTTACATTGCCTACATTATAATTCTGTAAAAGAATTGAGGAAAGTATTATTATATGACACATTTTTACTAATTAAGGGAATAAAAAAATGCATGCTGATAAAAATATTGAATTTTGTTAAATTAAAAAAAAAAACAATGAATCTACATAATTAATACTTAAATTAAAAGATAATAGGCGAAAGCATTAAGAAGATTGCTATGGTAACTAAAGTTGTAAATAACCAAAAAGATGTTTCTTCAATTATTAGTGGATTAAAGGTGAAGGCAGGTTTATGAATTAAGTTAAGATGGGCGAATAATAATTCACCACAAATTGATAGATGATTTCACTACGTTTAAGCCTGTGAAACCATCTTCAAATAAAAAATACCTAATAATTTTATCAGTCAAATTAATTATATCTCCAATTTCACTTCGATATAAGTCATTAAATTTGAAAATATCTTCCTTCATATTGTACGATGCTTCAGCCTTCTTCAATCTAGTTCAGCTTCTCACCCTAAATCAACTAATAAATGAATCAAATGAATAGTTAGAGGCTGTCAGGATTGAAGAGTGCTCAAGCAAGGTATAAATTGAAGGAAGATATTTTCAAAATTATATATATATATA
>NW_027106378.1:279349-293749 GCF_000696795.3 Halyomorpha halys | reverse complement strand
TATCATCTTAGCCCTGATGAAACCCTGCAAAGTGGGGCAAAACATCAGACATAAATAGTTAAAAACTATTTGTTCTTTTTGACCCCAACGCTGACCATCTTCTTATATTTTCAAAAGTAGTTATTATTTAAGCATTATTAAATCCTGGTAAACTCACAAAATTGTTATTTGTGTATGTAACCCAAAATCTCAAATTTAGATCTGGATATCTGTCTTCTGAATATGTTGTTTGATATGATTTTTGTTTCTTTAAGGGTCAGTTGCAGTAATCTTCAGTGAAACTAAAAAATGTATAGCTCAGATTTGTCTAAGAGTTCAGTAAAACTCCCGGTACCTTAGTGACCTGTTTCTAGCCTACAGTTTTGTTATTTTGGTTACCAAGGTTATCTGAAACTGAAATAATTGTTGGTACATCGCCCCATTGTCCTCCCAAATTCAGATCCAATATTGGTTGAACTTCATAATTATTATGTTTTCTTGTTTTTATCATAGTTTTCTGCTTTTCTTTCCATCACTTACACACAGCTAAGATAACATTTATATTATAGTTATGATAAAAACAGCAATTTTTAATCAATGAATCATAATGTATTAGAACAAATAATGAATCTTTTTTTTTTTCATTAACCAAATAATTCTTTGAAGTCCTTTGTCATTTGTCAAATCATTTATCTCGATCAAATACATTTAATTGAATTTGAAAAGAAACGGAATAATACAATTCACCTTCGCTAGATAACAGATCCGACTAGAACTACATATTTATATACACAGAACTACATATATATTTTAATTTATTTATTTTTTTCTTCTCTGTATATAAGTTGCTTGAATGGTTACCTACTTAGATGTAGATTTGCTCTAAATCTCAGTTTAAATGACTATCATCGGCTGGTTTACCGCCAGATTTAGAAGTTAACTTTTCTGGTGCAACAGATAATTATTGAGTTTATCTGAGATTTCTAACTTAAAGTTTAAACTGGAATGGTGCAACCGGCCCTGATATTGTTAAATAGACAGTAATGTTTTTTTATATATGTATACATAGTTGACCGTAAAAATTGATATATAAGAAGATGGTCAGGGTTGCGGTCAAAAGTGAAACAAAAATAGTTTACAACTATTTATTTTCCAACGTTTCGCCCCACTTTGCAGGGCTTCATCAGGGCTAAAAAGATACAAAATGAAACTATGATAAGATACAATGATAGGAATAAAAATAAAAAGATAAGATACAATGAAAAGAATAAAAAACAAGTAACAAAGGCAAGAGTAAAAGTTTCATATAAAAATACGTAAAATATAAAGCTAAAAAAGTACAGGAGATGTATATAAAACAAAAACAATACGGGAAAAAAAAAAAATTTCATTTTGTATCTTATTGGCCCTGATGAAGCCCTGCAAAGTGGGGCGAAACGTTGGAAAATAAATAGTTGTAAACTATTTTTGTTTCACTTTTGACCGCAACCCTGACCATCTTCTTATATTGTAATGTTTTTTTGTTTTAATAGTGAAAAAAAAATCTAGTGTAGTTACATTGTTTATTGCTAATTTAATATACGTGATTTGGAATTTATTATTCATTGAGTATCAATATTAGTATTAGCCATTTATTATACTGAAAATTTTAACATACGTTATTCCAACCCATAATTGAATTCTTTTTAAACTAGAAATTAAAAGTAAAAGTTAAAATAAATAAAATATTATCCATTTTAATCTTAAACATATTTATTCACTTTATAAGTCCAACGTTTCGGCCGATTCAGTCATCCTTAGGGATAATCTTAATACAATTTTAGAACTAAATTATTTAAAAACACTTCATGCAGGCTATTCTGCTCAGGTCAATCCAATAAATTACCCTAATTTGTCAATTTTCACATCAAATTAAAAATTAAAATTATTTATCAGAGTCATTATTATAAATAAAGTAAAAGTTAACTTATTCACCGCTAATGATGCTAGTGATTGGGGACATTATAAAATGTAATTAATAATATGAGAGAACATAACAATTAGAACAAGAATGATGGAAATAATAACTTAATGTGATAGCTGGACTAAAATAAATATACATTTTTTATGCTTCACTATATAAAATCTTTATGACATGAAACATAATATACTTTTAAAATATTCAAAACAATGTTTAAAAAAAATACCTTGGAGTAAACATATTCTTGTGCCATTATAACATTAAGAAGACAGCCTGCAGCATTAGTTCTCAACTGTTCACAATCAGGTAAAGAACTCGACCTTAATACTTCAACTATTTCTGCTAATCCATTGTTTTCAAATACAAAAGCTCTGGCATCGTCTATAAAATAATATATTAACATAATCAAGCAAGTGAGGTCAAAGTATACTTATGGTAGATATAAAAAAAAAATATGAGTACTTACTGTTGTCAAAACATATATTACCAATAGCACGACATGCTTGATTTTTAGCTTCTTTGCAAGGAGAGGATAATAAATTTATAAGAGGGACAATAACCTCATTATTAGATAAAGTGGAACGCGGGGCTTCATTTTTACACAACTCGGCTAGCGTTTCTGCAGCTTTAGTTTCTACTTCAACTATTCCACAACCAAGGAATGCAGCAACATCCTTAGCACATTGGCATAGATCTATTAAATTAATAAAAATTGAATTCACAATTAAATAACCATACAAAGCAGTGATACAAAACAAGACATACCTATACTGTTGCATTCATCTTGGTCAAGTTGTGTTATTATGTTATTGAATAAATCCAATGCATGTTTATTGTCTTCTTTTAGAAGATCCATGTTTTCTAACAGCAAAGGTAGCTTTTCTACATCTAAATTATTAAATTAAAATAATAATAATTTTCATTCGAAAATAACAATAAAAAAAAAAAAGAGAAATAATATCACTTTGTACCTGCCATATTGTAGGTTTACAACAAGACAGAGTTAAATAACTGTGACAACGACCAAACAATCAAAATATCCCTTTACCGAAAGTAATAAGACAACGTCCTAAACCCATGACTGCTACCCGATCAACTAAACTACACTACCTGTCTAAGGACCTTAGCCAACTTAACAGTCATTAAACATCCCAGATCAATAAATAATAATATAATTAGCAATCTCAATTATTTCCAGCTTTATTCTCTAAATAATATGAACATTATACAATATTTTAAGAGTTATGTACATCGTAAATAAGTATTAAAAGCATTACGAATGGATTATTCTTGCCTAGATGAATTTTATTATCCAATATTTTATTACAATTATCAATAGTTCTATATCTTAAAATATATACTTAATATATGATTTAAATCTATATAAAACAGGAACCTGTTTAAACATTCACATTATAGACAATTTTAGACATTTAATGGAACAATTTGCAGTTACTGACTATCAACTCCGAAATAAGTTGTCGACTTTAATTTAATAAAATAAATTTTATTAAAACTATAAGATTAATTTAAAACGAAAAATTAATTTTATATGTTAATAATTTAGGAAGTATTACAAAATTATATATAAAATTTATTAAACGAAACTGGGTAACACTGCTGTATCAGCGCTGCCATTTTATGGTTGGTGACTATGCTTAAAATTTAGTTTGTCTATCAAGATGGAAGAAATTGGTATCGTTCTCCCCGAGAAAGTAATTTTGCTTTTATTTTTTTGTAAATTCTATTATAATAATTTTGGTTTGAGCTTTTCACTTTTCATTGGTTAGTTAGTAATTCCCAATGATTGCTTTGGCTAAGATTTAAGTAAGAAAAATAAATATTTTGAATCCTGTTTTTGTTTTATATTATTATAGGAAGAAAACAGTCAAGATGGGAAGCTAAGCACCATACTAGGACAGAATCTGTCAGATGACAGTGATAGTAGTGATTTATTCACCAAGTTTAAGGTACTCAATAGAGTTCAACTTATGCACTTGTACTTAGCTGTCGTGATTACCTGAATTTCAACATGTACAATTTTATATTTGTCAACAGAAACTACAAAGGCAGCTTGAATTTTTAGCAGTTCAAGAAGAATACATTAAAGATGAACAACGTAATCTTAAGAAGGAATATTTACATGCTCAAGAAGAAGTCAAACGAATTCAGAGTGTCCCTCTAGTTATTGGTCAATTTTTAGAAGCAGTCGATCAAAATACTGGAATCGTTGGTAGCACGACGGGTAAGTCATGAATGACTGTTAAGATCCTACTGTTCTAACAAAAAATCCTTATATTCTGATAAGATGTTTTGCAGGATCTCTATCTGATAAAAATATTTTTTAGCTTTAATAGTTTTAAATTATTTTTCAACTCGTGGAAGTCTAATAAATTTTTTCTTTGGTCTTAAAATAATGACACTGCTTGCATCTTTGTATTATAAATAGTATCAAGCTGTATAGGTTAACTTTTCAGTTTATCGAGTTATCAAATTTTTGTTATGATACTATGATGTAACATAAACTTATTTTCATTTATCAGTTATATTTCTAGGCATGGTAATACTAGCTAATGTAATGATTCTTGAAGAGTTTTCTGTTACGTTTAAACTATGTTTATACCAAATATCATAAATCAGCCTATCCAAATTAAACAAATGACTTTAAGGTCTTATAAACAAGACATTTTCCTATAAAATTGAAAATTTGATCCTAGAAGTTTCCTTAGTATCAATAAAAAAATAATTTAAATTTTTGAAATCATAGAAATTAGAATTTTGACTCTCCAATTATAGAGGTAAGTATTTTTTCTGAAATTATTTTTGCGTTTTCTTAGGACAATATTAGGGATACCAAAAATTTATCTTGAATATTGATGTAATGAATAGAAATGTTTTTTGTATACTATATAAGAGGAAATTGGTTATAAAACTTGGTATCTAATAACTATTGTGAAATTTAGTATCACTAGAATTTTCATGGATGTTCCAAAATCATAGATCTTTCGTATTTAAGTCACAGAAAGTTACTCCAGGGCCCTGTTTCATACTAAAGTATAAACTAATACTATTAGTCTTGTAGATTTATCTTAATTCAATTACATTGACTTGTACAATAGTAACTTGTACTTTAGTATTTTTTAATTCCTGTGATATCACTAATAGTCATCCCTAACCTGAAAAAAATAAGTATTAGTGTTATTACCACACTAGTTTCTACACTTGTACTATGAACTAATACTATTAGCTTTCATTATGAAACAGGACCCTGGTTGAAGGCAAAGCATCGTAACTAACATAGTTAAGTTTTTATTTTTAAGTATCCGTGCTTTACAATCAAGTGTTTATATATTTTTGCAGCTATCTGTTATGAAAAATAAATAGGTATTTTTTAAAACCTTTAATAAATAGTTTGATTATTTTCGGGATTTATGAATATATTAGTGTGTATTTACCTTTGGTTATAACCAGCTTGGATAGTAGAGGAAGGTTATATAGTCATGTCATTCAAAGTAGCAACTTAAACTTATAAATAAACTGATGAGTATCCAGTTTGATGATTATATATTATAATATTGATGATATGATTTATTTATTTTATTATTTAATCCCATTTTAATAATTAACGCATAAGTCATTAATATTTGAGAAATGATAAAAGTTCTAATCCAACATGAGTTGACACAATATCAAAGAGTTTAGATGGAATCCCTAAAGTTGTTAAGTATTGGCAATCACGTTTGTAGTTGTGTCCCCACTTCTACACAATATTTATGTTTGGTTAGGTTATATTGTTCACGTTTTAAGGAAATAAATTGGTTTATATTATCTGCTGAATTACGGACCCTTGCCCCTTTTAAATGATAGATAAAAAAGGGTGAAATTATGTAATTATTGTATACTGTAAATGAAAACCTATATTAATGAGTAGACAGAGAATATATAATGCATTTGGATTTTAGTCATTATTATTATAATAAGTTATAACTCAAGCCGGGATTTTTATGCAGTAAAAAATCCCCAATGCCATATAATATGCAATAAAAATCTGTAAAATATGCAACTAAAAATGTTTAAAATGCTAAAATATACCGATATGGCTAGAAAAGGTCCTGGAATTATGAGACGTAACAGAAGGGATTAAAAATTAATTTTTTTCTTTTTTTCATACTCCAAAATATGTAAATAGTTTAAATGTGTAATAACCTTGACAATTAAACACAATATGACATTCCTTCTAAACTAAAATACCAAAATAATAAAAACTTACAATTTGTAACATGTAAGAAACACAACATTCATAATTTTTAAATAGGATAACTAATTGACGATAAAATAAAGCAATTGATAAATTGAGCACAAATGAATAGAAAAATAATTAAAACAAATAATAAAAAATCTGAAACCGAAAAATACCTAAATGTATATGTAAATTAAAAAAAAAAACTTGATGTGAGACAATATTCTGCTCTTATCTTTCTCCTCCACATTATTAATTTCCTCATCGACATTTCTTGTATTAAATAATGCACAATCTGTTTTAACGCTGACTTAACATTTTTTCAGGTTCCAACTATTATGTGAGGATTTTGTCGACGATTGACAGAGAATTATTGAAGCCTTCAGCTAGCGTTGCTCTTCATAAGCACAGCAATGCCCTTGTTGATGTACTACCACCTGAAGCAGATTCGTCCATTTCAATGCTTCAAGCAGGTAATCAAACATATTATCTGTAGTAGTATTATTAGTAACTACATTATATATTATATGTTTTACTAGTAATATTATATGTTATATTTTCATATTTCTGCCATGCTTTTGCAAAAGAAAAATTATTAAATGCACTTTTTTGAAAACTGTTGAAATTGGAGTTAGTCAATCTATCATCTCAAAGGCTTATTATTTTCAATGACAATGGTATATAATTCATCTGTATTACTACTCTTATTTCCAGAAATGAATTTTCAGCCTAGACAAAATATTTTTCTTTGTATCTCCTTAGGATGACTATTTAGTAATTTTTTACAATAGTTTATGTTTATCTATTTTTTGTTACTAATAAAATTGTTTACTGGTTATTTATATCAAATAAACAAAGGCAAAGGTATTCTACTTATATATTTTATGTTTAAATTATTTACTATTAATAATCATGCCTTCTATTTGTTTTTCATTTTAGATGAGAAGCCAGATGTTCAGTATTCGGACATCGGTGGCATGGACATGCAGAAGCAGGAGATTCGTGAGGCTGTGGAGTTGCCTTTGACGCACTTTGAACTCTACCGCCAGATCGGAATTGATCCTCCTAGAGGCGTGCTAATGTATGGGCCACCAGGCTGCGGCAAAACAATGCTTGCTAAAGCCGTTGCCCATCATACCACTGGTAATTAGCAATTATTACTATCTATTTATAAATTAGTTACAGTATTTAATCATTTATAGGTTGAATCCTCCCTTATTTTGAAAATAATTTTTAGTAAAAAATATGGAAAAATTAATCAACTTATCGAATCAATATTCAAATTTAATATACATATTGCTGCTTTTCTTTAATAGTGACACATCCGACCAACAATTAATTTAAATTTATTTTGTATTTGATGTATTCTATAAATTATACTGTAAACTGAAGTTACTTTTTGATATCTAGATACCAGATTTCCGTTTGATTACATTTCGTCTTTTGCTTCAAATTCAGCCAAACCCTACCAGAAATTCAAAGTATGGAGAAGACATTTGAATAACTCTAATTTAATATAGCACATTTCGGAGGTTGCCACAATTTTGAGAAAAATTGCAAGTTTTACGCTTTTAGGGCTAAATTTTGAATTTGATTGTATAAAATTTTATGCTTGAACTAAATTTCTCTTATTATACACATAAAGGTGTACGTATACCAATATTTATTCATATTATTATTTTTCCTTATTTACTTTATGATTTAAAATTTGAGGTAAAGCAATGCATTTATTAATAAACGAAGAGTTAAATTCAACCTAAAAAAAAACAAAACAAGTAAATACAAGTGATGATTATTCTTGGAATATTATATTAACCAGTGGTTATGGGTAATCATGTAAAGTCTCTCTTGATTAATCAATATGAATAAATATATCTATAACTTTTTGATTAAACCTTTTATAGTTTTTCTTTATCGACTTCAAATCTATCAAATAGTATTTACAAACAGCTTTTATAATTTTATTTGACTCAGATAAAAATTACAAACCGCCTATGGAAACATGTTCTGAAATGAACATATAAATAAATTACAGAATATTCGAAAATCATAATATTCAGTTGTAAAAGTATATTCTTTGTTAATGATATTTGGGATTTGGATAAAAAATTATAATAATCGTGTTTATGTTGATGTAAAATATGTTGAAATTAATGTTGGGTTTACGCATCATAGGGCAGAAATTGATTAAAATCGGAACAAGGTTTTGCTAATTCAACTCCTCGGACTTGCAGGTTTATAATTATCAGATTCTCTCTAATAGATTTACAAATTAAAACTGGTATATTAGTTTGTGTTAAACTTCTTTTTATAAATAAATCCCTTAATCTGTATCCTTGTACTCCTCTCCCTAATGATTTGATATAATGAAATTTTTTCTCTTTGTTTATAGCGGCGTTCATCCGAGTAGTTGGATCTGAATTCGTTCAAAAATATCTTGGAGAAGGACCTAGAATGGTTCGTGACGTTTTCAGACTCGCTAAAGAAAACGCTCCTGCCATCATCTTCATCGACGAAATTGATGCCATTGCTACAAAAAGGTTAATAATTTTTCTTTACTTTAGTTTACTTTTTTTTTTTTTTTTTATCAATCTCAAAGCTGTAGTAAGATGTTATTTTTATTATTGGAGGAAGATAGTCCAGATGGCGGTCAATATAGATTTCAAAATAGTAACAAAAAACTATTTATTTAAATAATATTATTTCAAAATTTTTTGAGACAAGGTAATTATTTATTAAATAAAACCAAAAATTGTATCCAATACTGTCTCAACACTTTATTTCTTACTAGTCCAACGTTTCGGCTATTCCAGCCATCTTCAAGGACATCTTCAATACAAAACTCCTCCTCACATTAATTTATAATTTTTATTGCAGGCTATTCTGCCCAGGTCATTTTCTTCATTTTAATTTCAAACCTATTTATTTAAATTTTAAAACCATTAACTATAAAATTATCAACAATATAAAATACTCCACCATATAACAAACTATTTATTAATAGATAGATAAATAGTTTGTTATATGGTGGTGTATTTTATATTGTTAATAATTTTATAGAGAAAAATAAAAGTTAATGGTTTTAAAATTTAAATAAATAGGTTTGAAATTAAAATGAAGAAAATGACCTGGGCAGAATAGCCTGCAATAAAAATTATAAATTAATGTGAGGAGGAGTTTTGTATTGAAGATGTCCTTGAAGATGGCTGGAATAGCCGAAACGTTGGACTAGTAAGAAATAAAGTGTTGAGACAGTATTGGATACAATTTTTGGTTTTATTTAATAAACTATTTATTGTTTACCAATGTTTTACCCCCACTTTGCAAGGCTTTCTCAGGGCAGATAAGAATGATGTTCTGTTACCAACTGACCAGAAAAGCAGTTTGTTTCCCCTGTTTTTCTGGTCAGTTGGTAGTATTTGTTGCAACTATTACAGCTATTTATATTGGTTTCAGGTTTGATGCTCAGACTGGTGCTGACAGAGAAGTGCAGAGGATTCTATTGGAACTGCTCAACCAGATGGATGGTTTTGACCAAACCACGAATGTAAAGGTTGGTACTGATAATCATCATGGATGTACTGAATTTAATGTTATTATGTCACATGATAATATTGTTCATACTATGGTGTAGTCCAGGGTAGGCAAGCTATGGTTATGCTGCAGCTCTTAGTTATGTATATATTACTTAGTGTTTTTGATTCTTAAAGAAGTTATTTCTTTGAAAAAAAAAATAGTTCTTTAGGCCAATGACGTAAAGAGGGTATCTTTATTGCACTTTTTACTATTAAATATGAATGAAAAAAGATGATCAAAAACCTTATAAACTACCTTTGACCACAGTGGCTCCCCTGCAAACCACTTGAAAGTGAAATTTTTTTTATTGTTGGTATTTTCTTTTCTAAGTAAATATTATATTAAATGTAATATTTAGCCAAATAAAGTTTAAATACTTGTTTTTTAACCATGACGACACATGGTCATCACTCGTGTATGCCATTAAATTTATGTATGTAATCAGCTGATACCTGAATGTTTTATGATTTTTTAACTACTGAACAAGGGATCAAGAAAGTTATTGTATACACCACATTTGAATTTTTAAAAAAATGTTATGGGAATTGTGTAAAATATAAGAATACATGAGTCAATAAATTTATATACTTCAAAAAATAAAATTTGATAAAAAAAAAAAAAAAAAATTTGAAGGAATGTGAAAATCCTTAAAGTTGACAGGGAGAACCCAGAATGATCGTAACTGGTGGAAGCTTTGATAGTACTAAACACGGTTCGGGACAATCCTAGGTGAAAGGGAGCCCTCCCCACCACCCTCAATGCAAGCTAGCAAAGTGACTTCCGTTGATGATAGCTAATCATCATACATGCTCCCATGCTACTGCAGCTTGATAATAATGTGTTGTCAACTGTGACCAAATGTTAAACCCATAATGTTTATAATATAAACATTATACTTAACTATAACTACGTAGCTCTACAGCCCGAGGTGGGACTTGGCTTCCCTGACAACATTGCACCATTTCTCTCTACACAATGCTCTCCTCTAGTTCTTTTTCCACATCTTGAACCCAATGTCTCCGAGGTCGTCCTCTCCTTCTGGTGTCATACATTTTTCCAAGTAGAATTCTTTTTGCATTCTTGGTTCGTCCATAAATGCTACGTGACCCAACCATTCAATTGTTGCTTGTATGAAGCGTACAATGTCACAACATCCATATAGCTCGTATAGTTTGCTGTTCTTCCAGATTTACTATTCACCCTCTTTCGATACAGTTCCATTTATTCTACAGAGAATTTTCCTTTTGAAGATTTTCAAAGCATTTATTGTGGGGTTGCAAAGGGTCCAAGTTTCTCACAGAATATATCACTATTGGTCTTACCAATGTTTTGTATAACCTTAATTTTGTCGTTCGTCAGAGATGACCTGAAGAGTTATATGTTTGCATAGTAAGCCCGGGTACCTGCCGTAATCCGTCTCATTCACTTCTGCTGATATTTCATTTTTCAATTAAGCTCCACACCAAGATAGAAGGATTTAACGTTTTTGAAAGAAAAACCTTCAACACACAGATATTCTCTAGCTCTTGAATCAGTGCCTGAACTTACAAACATGTACTTGGTTTTGCTTTCATCAACTTCTAAACCAAGAACTTCACCCTGTGCCTTTAACAGTTTGAACAAATCAACATGAGATTGCTTATTCCTTGGCACTAAGTTAATATCATCAGCATATGCACGTATAGTATATCCCCCATTGGATTCTAGCTTCCCTATGACACTATGCAGTGCAAGGTTAAATAGTGTAGCTGATAGCCCATCTCCTTGCCTCACTTCTGCAGTTATTGTAAAACTGCGACTTAGGGTACTATTAATATATACTAGGTGTATTCATGATCTTTAGTTTAACATGTTTAAGCGTGTTAAATGGAGAAATATTTCTTTTTTTTTACCATGTTAAAACGATATAACATGGTTAAGAGCCTGTTACTGGGCCTGTCAAATGGAGAATGACGTCAAGCAACAGACCAGCTTTGTCTCCGTTTTGATTGCATTAGTATTGTGTTTAGAATGTTTTTAAAACTAATAAAGCAATGGATGACAAGAATAATTATGTAATGACAGTTGTTAATTAGCTCATCTTGACCCTATTCCTTACAAGTTAGAAAATCAACAAGACACTCAGTAGCCACTTTCAAACAACTTATACTTTTCACTCAATTTAAGCACTTGGTAATAAATTACTTTAATCAGAACTTAGATGGCAATAATAACATGAAGTTTTGGAAGGAAAGGTTATAAAACAAGTTGCTCGAAAAATCCACAAGGAGCTCTTATGTATTTAGTACTTAACATAACTTTAAATAGGGCTGCTCACAATGCTATACATTGTACATTGTGCTATACATTTAACATGGTAAAACGTTTTACATTTAACACATCATAAATACCCCTAATATAGCATTACTGCATCCATGGATATTTGTATCAAGCAAATTAGCTTTTTTGGAATCTATAAATCTCTTAGAGCACGTAAAACATTCTTGGGAAACTCATTTAACCTCTGAATCAATATGTTATTTTTTAGTTTGTTAATTGATTCTACCACTTCCTCGATTGAGAGCGTTTCTAAATCAGACAAGTTTTCTAGCTCCAGTGTCATGTTGCAGTCCATGCTTCTTACATTCAGTAAATCATTGAAATGTTTCTCCCATCTGTTAATTACCATGTTTTTTTTTCTAATATTTTTCCATTTTTATCTTTACATGCATCTACCTTAGATTGGAATCTACGGTTCATATATCTGACAGCTCCATAGAATTTTCTCGTTTCATTATTCACCCTCAGGCATTGTATTTTTTCAATTTTTACTTTTCTTTAAATTGCTCTGCGATATCTTCAAGTTTAAATTCTTCCTATAATGCCGACTCCCGGATTTTACGTATGTTGATTGCTCTCTAAACTTTACTTCGACTCAGAAGTTTTGTATAATATAAAATTGTGTTATAATATTAAAATTAGAGTGCTACCAGAGGGTAGTTTCTCTACACGCCTGTAACACTCCATTTTAACTTAGATTAGATTTACTAAATATATTATAATATACAGTTGTAAATAGCAATAAATAAATATTAAAAAAAAATATATTAAAAATTGATCACAGTTTTATTCTTAAAACAAAAATGTTTATAGACATATAATTTTTATTACTAATATCACATATGTTTATCAATGACTAGTCTAATGTTGTTTGGAATTTTTATATTATTTTCCTTAAAATAATTCTCTGGGACTGATATCAGTAGAGATTAAGCACAGTAATAATAATATCTATTTTTGGACATTAAAAAAAAAAAAAACTATTTATTTGGGAAGTTAAATGATCCATAATGCATAAAACTTAAGAAGGATTTTAGAGTACTTTTTTAGATAGGATTGATCTAAATTGTGAACTTTAGATTAAAGTTAGACATAGTGAAGAATAATTTAGAATTAATAATGCGAAATAAAATTAATAGTGCTTACCTCTAATCAATTATTAGTAGTTGAGAAAGGGATAATTTTAATATTATTTCTATAGAATTACTTAATAAAAATATTGCTGTTTCTTCAACCTGAGGGAATTAATGTGATTATTGAAATAAAATGAATTGCGAGGACACCATCTTGTTTACAATACCATTACACTGCCTATTTGATCAAATTAAGATTAATATTTATTTTTCTTATGCTATTCTAACTCCTTGAATTGCGTCTTTGGTTTCTCACATGTCTTTAAGTTTTTTCATATTTTTTCTCAGTTTTTATCAATAAAAAAAATTTAACAATTGGGAATTACCTTTTACGAAAAAAAATTTTTTTTCCAAATTTAGGCTCTGATATTTTGGCGGTCTAGGCTGAAAATCTTATTTTGGACCCCCTGGGCATCATTTTAGGGTTCATTTTTTAGCAAATTTACTTTACTTTAAACTGTGTTCTATTAGGATTTCTAATGTTGTCGGTAGTTTTAAAGATATGGAGCTCTGAATAAAAAATTAATTATTTATTTTTTTTAACATTTTGAAACAGCCCCCATTTTTGCATAGCATGATCTGATTTGAAAACTCTCATTTCTTCATTACAAATGCAATAAAGATTAAAAAAAATGGTATCAAAGTTTTCATTAGGTAATGTTAACTTTTTTTTGCATGGGCCCTTGGAATATGATACCTTTGATTTTTTGGCCGCTATATAATTGCCATGCCTTATTATTAGGTTATAATGGCTACAAACAGAGCAGATACCTTGGACCCTGCCCTGCTAAGGCCCGGTAGGCTGGACAGGAAGATAGAATTCCCTCTTCCTGACAGGCGGCAGAAGAGGCTCGTCTTCTCTACTATCACGGCCAAGATGAACCTCTCCGAGGAGGTAGATCTAGAAGACTACGTAGCCAGGCCTGATAGGGTATCAGGTGCCGACATCAATGCCATTTGCCAAGAGGTAAGGAAATAATCTCTTGTATTTTTGTTTCTGAGTAATATATATATATATATTGTAATATGCTCTTTTTTAGTGAATAGTATATTTTGATGTTAAAAGGGTTTTGATATGTTTTATTTTATGTATAATTTTAATATTGCTATTTGTTATTTTAAATTATAAAGCAAGCTAACCAGTTTTCTTTGTCTAAAAGAAATACGTTATTTTTTAAAAACAAGAAAGATGG
>NW_027106378.1:265043-278614 GCF_000696795.3 Halyomorpha halys | reverse complement strand
ATATCATTCTAATATAGCTTTTTAATTTTATATTCATAGTTGTTGAAGTCATTCCAAAAATTATTGGTTCTTTTGAATAATATTCCTAAGAGAAGTATATCTGCTGAATGTATAAAAACTTATTATGTAAAACTAGCTACTGAAAATGTATGTGTATAAAAAAACAAAAATGAACAAAGCAAATGAAAAATTAAAAAGGTTCACAAACATAAAAATTAAATTAGAATAATAAAAGGTAATAAAATAGACAATTAATAGAAACAGAAATAATAACTGATAAAAAGAATAAATATAATATAAAGTACAAAATAAGAGATGGAATAAGGAGGATAAAAATGAAGGAAGATAATGAACAAAACATAAGACGTACCTTTCAGACTCAAAATCAGAGCGAGCGAAAGTGAACTGTTTTGACAGGACGTTATAGAGAAAAGTGGGGATTGACAGTTAAAGTATAAAGTATGTTACATTTGAAAATAATTAAAAAAATAAAATAAATATACGTGTATAGAATATACAGAATAAATAAAGTTAAAAGAATGGATACAAAAAATATTATATGATGAAGAAAAGACAATAATCAAAATAAATAGGAGTATAGAGGTGTGTAAATTTCTTAAATCTTATAAAATCTTCATAATTTTTCTTTTCTCTGCGTTCTGCATATCTGCACGAAATCCTTCCAAACCAAACTTATTTGCCAGACTTACCTCCATCTGTTCAGAAATTGGAGAACTTCCTTATAAGTCAAATTTTGAAAATGATTTTCTGGTCTAAAACGCATTTTCTGACTTCATTTCTTCATAAAACACCGAGTTTTTCAATTCTGTGATTGAAAAGTTGATAACATTTTGCGAAAAATGAGGATAGATATTTTGAATAAAAATGTTTTGATTTCATAAATTTATTTTACTAAATAACCTTTCCTGTGAAAACTGACATTTCATATGAACCGACCCAAGAGTAAAAAAAAAATAAATAAAATTTGGCATTGTCACTTTTATCCTGGATGTGTCGTGATGATAGAGGTTTTCATGATCTTTAGTTTAACAAGTTAAAGTATGTTAAATGGAAAAACTCATGTTAAATGGAGAAATATTTCCTTATTTTACCATGTTAAAACGATATAACATGGTTGAGAGTCTGTTACTAGGTCTGTCAAATGGAGAATGACGTCACGCAACAGACCCGCTCAGCTCATCACCATTTTGTTTGATGTTGTAGTAACAATGAAAGTAGTATTATACATATTTATTGCTTGCTCCTTGCTGTTTTGATTGCGTTAGTATTGTTTTGGATGTTTTTTTATAACTAATAAAGCAATGGATGACAATAATAATTGTGTAATGACAGTTGTTAATTAGCCCATCTTGATTCTATTCCTCACAAGTTAGACGATCAACAAGATACTCAGTGACCAAACTTCCACTTAAGACATGTAATAAATTACTTTAATCAAAAATTAGAAGTAAACAATAACATGAAGTTTTGATTATAAAACAAGTTGCTCAGAAAACCCGCTAGGAGCTCTTGTGTATTCAACATTTAACATGACTTTAAATATGGTTGCTATCCTATACTTGTATTATTTTACATTTAACACATCATGATTACCTCTAATATCATGTTTGTGTATAATCTTTTCTGTTATTTTTATGAATATTTTCTGTTTTTGTTTCAGGCTGGAATGCATGCTGTTAGAGAAAATCGTTATATTGTCCTTGCGAAAGATTTTGAAAAAGGTTATAAGAACAATATTAAAAAAGACGAATCCGAACACGAGTTCTATAAATAAACATAACTTATATTGTTTGAAGCATTTTGTTAATAATAATTGTATTTACAAATTATATATTTCTTTTATAACATAGATCAGTTTTGTTATTGTTTCCCTGTTTTAGGATTTTCTTTTTTTTTTTTTTTTTAATAAATTTATTATTTAATTTAAAATTCATTTGTGTTTTTTATTAATGTAATTAAGTGTCTTTACTCAAATTATTTCATTTCATCAATTTTTCCTCCTCTTTCATTGATACAATCTTTTAATTTTTTTATTATTGTAATAATGCAAAAAAAAAAAATTATAATCATAAAAATGTATGGATGTCATGAAATCGTTTTTAAGTTTTACTTTTCGCAAACTAAGGAATAAACTACTGTCTGATAATACTACATTGGTCTGAATTATTAAAATTATTACTTCTATTACACTAATTTTCTCATCCAACTTTATTAGTTATTAATTATTCTATTTTTACAAAGAGTATTTTTATATTTAACTCACCTATTCTAACCAGAGTGGGAAGGAGGGGGTCAAGTTTTTCATTCTGTGGGGTCGATGCGAAACAAAAATCAACCCCCCAAGCTGGTAATGACCCGGCGCTGCTGCATTAAACAGTTAAAAGGTTGTTAAGGTGATGCCTTTATTCCCTGCGTTGCAAACCACCTGTGATGGTTATTTTTAGCATTGTCTGTGCTTAAGAACTTTTTCTTTCTTCACAAATAATCTTGAGCAGTTCGTCGGTTGTTTACTTTCTGAAATAAAAAAGTTAGATCACAGAATACTCTATTTTGAAAAGTAAATTTTTAGAGATGATAATATTGTAACTATGACATTGAAGGTTATGTTCAGAGCTGACTTCTCAAGATTACCAACTAACACTCAGAAAAGTTAAAATTATCTGGATTAAGCATTGCATACATAATTTTCATAGCCTGAGGCAGCCAAGTTTTAAGGCTAAAGACCCATATTCTCTGGCGATAGCATCTGTAGTTACTGCCATGAAGTATCCTCCACAACTTGTTTAGTTTAGATATTCCACAGAGTAGAAGTTGGGGGATATTACCCAAACTAATTATTATGCTGATAAGCTGGTTTAAATAAATAATTACTTATTATTTGCTGGTAATGATGGAGTGGACTATATTTATAATAAATTGATATAATATGCTTTTAAAATGAAATAACCTCTATTCTCTTTTAAGTTTTCTGAAACAATTTGTTGTATGGTTTGAACAAAAGTGATTACAATATGTGTTAGTTTTTTAGTTACAAATTTGGTTTCATTACATTAATTGATGAAAGCATGACACTTTACTTGTTTGAGATATTTTTGGGGCTTGAAGATTGGTTCTGGTGTGAATGTGAAGATGAAAGAAGGGTTCTTTCTTGTTTCTTTCTCCTCATCCTTCTGCCGCCGCCGCCTCTCTTGCCTGAGTGTGAAGTTTTACTCCCTCGTGATCAGAAGAGAACATGAAAAGTTCTTCTTTTTTCCCTTGTACATGTCAAGATGGCTACTCTGTTGGTTCTTACCCCTTTGTTTTGGGGATCAAGATGGCTGCCTAGGTCTCCTACTACTCATCTTTGTCACTAGATGGCATCATGAATTTCTGTTCAGAAGTGAGGGGGCCCCTTGCTTAAACCCAACTTAATAACTGTAATGGTGAAACATTGTTTTCATTTATTGTTTCAATAATTTTTATCCTGAAATTGATTCTATCAAACGTTTAACACTTAAAAGTTTCTAGATTTATTCTTATTTGGGATTTAGCATCATATGTTCTCCAAATTGGGGAAGGAAAGATGGGTTGTCCTACAGGTTACTATCCTATTCTAGCCGAAGTTGAGATTTATTCTGCTTTGATGCCATCCAACACCAGATTCAGATTTATTTTTTAAACGATTCTTTGAATGTATTATTTAATTAGGTGTTCTACATCTGCCATTTTTTCCTACTGTGAACAGGTTTAAATTAGATTTCACCTCCAACCTGTAAAGAGGATAGTGACAGTTTAGCCCCTCCAGAAAACTGTCTCTCTAATGAAAACAGAAATATACTCACTAAAAGACAGAAAAAGGGGAATAATAATTCACGATCACACTACTTGAACTAAGTATCAGCTTATGGTAATCATTCTATGCAAAATTTCATGCTCTGATTTGTTTAGGGAACCTACTTTGTCATTTTTAAAAGTTAACTACCTCCAGGATTAAAGGTAAAGGTATTGGAAATATGTGTTAACGCCGTAATTTTGTATGAATCTCACATATGGTCGGTAACTGAAAACAATTATGTGAAATTTGTAAGTTCACAACTGCAATTTTCAAGAAGTATGATAAGGATCAAAAGAAAAAACTGCTTCAGCAACAGAAAAAGTACAATCTAAAATTTAAGTTAAAAGTCTACCAAATGAAATTGAGGTGGGCTGGACTTGATGCCTAGAAAACACCAGAGATGGAGTAGATGACCAATTACAAGATGGTGAGATAAGATAGGGCAAGAAGGAGACTATTGGACTACTGTGGCCAAGAATAGGGGTAAACTGTAATAAAGAACCTATTGTAAATTATCATTTATAGTCATGTTTCAAACACAGCATAGAAAATGTTTTATTTAATTATTTTATTGTAAATTGATATAAAAATTAAAATTAAAAGTAGAGTTAATTTTTTTTTTCTTACCTCCTTTATTATAAATAACAATATTAATATATACCTAAGTATATACAAACGAAACTGAAGGCCTTCTTTTGCCATATGGGATTATAAGGGGTTGGGCTGGGTCCGCTAAAGGCAGGGGTTACAATATTGGTCCTGGAGCCGCTAGCTGGGGGGGTAATTTTAGGAAATTCTTTATGTTTATAAAGCAGACTTTACCTCACAAGGGAGAGGCTTTTAGTTATGTAAAAACTGGAAATGAAGCTATTATTATACCGACTTTGTACTGTAAACATTTTTTTTTTCCGGCTAAAACTCTCATTGGAGTCCTATACTGCCTAACCATGGTTGGGTGTAAAGTTTTTTATTTTGTGGGACTGCCACTCAATGAAAAAAGTCAACGCCCCAGGCCAGATTCAAACCAGCTCTGCCTATAGACATATAGGCCTATATGTCTATAGCCTATAGACATCACATTGGCAAGACTGTCTTAACAACTACTGTAAATATTATGGTAAAAAATAATTAGTAAAGAGGTTATTGTACTTAGAATTGCTTACAAATGCTATTTAGAGAGGTTCCTTTTTCAAAAGTATTTAGGAAGTTGAAATTAGAAGCCCCTAGACCTCTGTTAGTTAAGAAATTTTAGATTTTTTCACCCTGACACTTTCCCAGTAAGTTGTTGAAAAAATTAATTGAACATAGGTGTTCAAGTGGAATAGTTTATAAGATTAATTTGTAGCAATTCTAAAAAATTACTATAAATATTTGGGTTTTAAATTTCACAGGGTTATTAATGAAAGCTTTGTTTAATTGAATGAAAATAATGACTAAACAAAGTGGCGATACTATAATTTAATTACTGAAAGCTATAGTAAATAAAGGAGTGTTGTGGCGCTATCTTTGAGGGATCAGAAGAACTATTACTTTTAGCTTTGCCCGACAGAGTGCTCTATAACATTAATTTGTTAATGTAATTGTAGTAAGTAGTATGATGTTTTAATATAAAAAATAACTAAAAAGGAAATCCTGATACACTAATGATATGGAGTAACTTCTTGCAGACTGTGCCTTTCACCAGATTTTGCATACTTTGTAGTATGATTACCTCAGACTACTCAGTCAGCGATACCTCTTTGGAAACAGCAAATAGTCTTTTAGATGTGGATCACTGTATTCTTCCTCTATTTCGGAATTCACCGCACACATACAAAACAGAATACAGATCGTCAAGGCAACATCATACCGACTCAAACACCTCATCTATGAACCAGGGCTGTCAGACAAAACTAGAACTACTCATTTATAAAGCAACTATAACTATCACTCCTACACGGTGCACCTATACTACATTTTCTATACCCAACAGCCCTGAAATCACTACAACAATAGTAGAAAAGCACACTACAGAAGATCTGCAGAGGAACATCACTAGAAAGACGCAACATGACGCACACAAACAAAGAACTACAAATATAAACTGTTCAACAGCACATCACACGGAGGCACATCAAGTTCTTTGACAGTCTCCCTGCTTCCTTCAATTCAATCTTCCTAGTACAAGAGCCGGGAAGAAAAAATGGCAGTTATCTCACCACAATTTTTGATTACTTCAATAAAAACTACGAATAATTACTAGTCAAAATTGATGAGTCTGCCAACTATAGGTAGGGGGATTAAACAATGGCGGCTGTCAAAACCTTAAAAAAACATTGATTTTTCATTCGGAGCTCTATAACTTAAAAACTATCAACAACAATAGAAAATTTAAGAGAACATTATTTAAAGAAAAGTAAATTTGCTGAAATATTAGCCTTAAAAGAGCTATTTACGTCCAATAGTTCTCGAGATATAGCTTTTTAAAAAGTAAAATTTCTTAAAAATCTACTGAAAGATTAGTAGTTAGTTAATTTATTTTGAGAAATCTATATCTCAGGAACTATGTGACGTACAGATGTCTATTAGCACTCAAATTAAAGCTAGTTTAATGAGCTATAAAGAAGTTTATGACCTTTACCTTCGTAGGAATAGTAGTTTTCATGATATTTGCTAAAATAAATTGATTTACAGTTGTTTTGACAATAAATTTGATTTATGAAAAACTTTATTTCAGAACCCATTGGACGTACTGATGTCTGCCAGCGCTTAAATTAAAGCTAGTTAAATTTACTACAAAATAGTTAATTATGTTTATCTTGTAGGAGTAGTAGTTTTTATGATATTTGAAAAAATAAACTCAAAAAATTATAATTTCTAGTTGTTCGTATAAAATGTTGGAATTTTGAAAAAATATATCTCTAGATCCATAAGACGCACATGTGCGCCAACACTCAAAATAAATATTACTTACTATAAAGTAGTTTATGACACTTATCTTCTTAGGGATAGTAGTTTTTATGATATTCACTTTTGAATATAAATTTGGCAAATAAAAATTTGTCCGAACAACTATAAATCAATTTATTTTAATAAATTTCATGTAAACTATTACTCCTACGAAGATAAACATCATAAACTACTTTATAGCTCATTAAACTAGCTTTAATTTGAGTGATGATAGACTTCTGTACGTCAAATGGTTTTTTGAGATATAAATTTTTCAAAATAAATTCACTAACTACTGATCTTTCAGAACATCCCATACAAAATTTTTATGAAATGTTGCTTTTTAAAAAGCTATATCTCGAAAACTATTTAACATAAATAACTCTATTAGGGCTCATATTTTAGCAAATTTACTCTTAAATGACGTTCTCTTAGGTTTTCTTGTGTTGTTCCTACTTTTTCAGATATAGAGCTCCGAATGAAAAATTAGTTTTTTTTATCTCTTTGAAACAGCCGCCATTTTTTATTCTCCCTACCTATACTTGGCAAACTCATCAATTTTGACTATTAATTATACATAGTTTTCATTAAAGTAATCAGAAATAGGGTTGAAATAACTGCCTTTTTTCTCCTCATGGGCTCTTGTACTATCCGATCAGTCACCCCCATGCTAGACGGCAGGGCAAGAAAGGCGCCAAAAATCCTATAAACATTACCCTTTAACTCCTTTGTTCTCTTGCACCCCCTCCCTCTCCCCTACTATTTTTTGACTTTTGACTGTTTTTTTTTTTTATTTGCTATTATTTTTCGTCTATAACTATTACCTGTTTTATTTTCTATTCTCTGTTTAACCATCACGAGGAGGCCCCTCATCTCCAAATATTTCTAGTCCAGTTCACATGGAACAGACCCGTCAAAACATCATGTAAGTATTTCACCGTGTACCTTCAACTACCAATGCTAGAAAAAGATAGTATCCAATCTGAATTATGTAACCATACGAAATACAAGCTATTAATTTAATGTTTTTTTTTCTGTTTTAGAAGGATCGAAAAAAAAAAGCAACCAATTTGGAAAATGATTATTGTGTTCTTATTCCTAGCCATTTACAGTTGGTCATCTCCTATGTTCTGTACCTAGAAGGGTGTAATAGAGTGCTTACTTCTCTCGTCCTTTCGTCACGTTAGCGAATACATTTTTTCCCTAATGATATAAACATTCTCCAATATAGAACACATTATTATAGGTTTCATAAGATCTACTACTACGAAGATAAACGTCATAAACCACTTTCTAGTACATTAAACTTGGTATAATTTGAGTGCTAGCAGACATTTGTACGTCTAACTGTTCCTGAGATAAAGTATTTTGTAAATCAAAAAAATTGATCAAAAACTAGAAATCAATCTCAAACTAGGAGTAGTCCTTCGAAGATAAACGTCATAAACTACTATCTAGTACAATAAACTGGGTTTAATTTGAGTTATAATTGACCTCTGTGAATAAATTCATTACTTACTGATTTTTCGGTATTTCTTTGCGCAATGTTGGTTTTTAAAAAAGTGTATCTCGGGAAATATTTGTTGCCAACTTGCTACTATCTGTTATTCACCGATCATTTTTTTTTTTCTGATCCCTCTAAAATAGTGTGAAGATCGTAGATAAGTAGATATATCGGCACCTCCCCCCCCCCTTCCATCGACCATCTTCTTCTCTTCGTCAATATACTTAGTTGATCAGCACATTCTAATGATATTTTGGAGAATGTGTACTTTTCTTTTATTTCACACTTACTAATTTTGGATCTCCCCTCTGTCCTACCCTTATTCTTTTTCGTGAGGACCAATGGTCCGTACCCGTCGAACTTGCTACCTTCTGGTCTAGACTGTAACTACTATAGCCACCAAAACAGCGATGGCCAGGCATGACGCATCCTACTAGCTAACATGGGAATTATTACTGGCGAAAAGCAAACGCTGTATATTAATATTTGTACATTGTTAATACCTTAATTGTAACATGTAACAACTATATAAGACATTGTAATTTATATAAATATATCATTTGAATTAATAAAGACTCCAATAGAATCTGCTGATCAACTGAAAGCCAACGTTTTACATTTAGAACCTTTCAATGGCGTTTAATAGACAAGAGTTGGCCAAAATTGTCAGGTCTCAATGTAAAATCTGTCTTTACGAGAAACACCTCCTTAGGTGCCTCCTGCCGATAGGATTACTGAATACATTCTAGTACTATATTTTTGGAAATAGATATTGTCTTTTATTTCTTTGCCTTCTCTGTTTGCCTCCTTCTCCTCCTTCCTCTACCTTCTATCCTTTCTTTGGACCTGGGGGCTAGGTACCCCTTCGTACCTACAGGAATAGTACCCGGTAGGGCGAGGTTATATAACCGTAAATTTTGACTTATCCTTTGTTATTTGTTTATCGTTTATAGTTGCCCACGCTCAGCGGAGAAGAGGGTGAGTTAAAGGAAAATTTAAAAAAAATAAAATATAATCGCAAAACAAAGAAAAAAGACAAAACAATAAAGAATAAATTACTCCTTAGGCGCCACGTTATATTTTTCTTGGAAATAACGAAAACCCCGAAGCATTATGCCCACAATATAACTAAAATATACCCCTATATTAACAATTGTTGGATTATGACCACTGGCGAATACCTTTACACGTTGATAACAGAAAACCTAGGGTTGTTACCTAACCACCTGTTGAATTATCGTAATATTCCGTGAACAAAAAAAACATAAGTAAATTAACAAGTTGAAAGCAGAGAAAGAACAGCAGAACTATATGTACAAAAGTTTAATAATAATAAGAAATATATGTACACAGAATGAAAAAGGAAAAAAAAAAGAATTCTTATCAATTAATAAAACAATTAAAACTTATAGGTTGACTTAACCTTAACCTTAATATCTATATTTACATTATAATCCAAAAGAGTATAAAAGTGAATAAAAAATAAAATTTAGTTCAAACCCCACGTAGTCCTTGGGTGCACTCCAGACAGAACATAAGGTTGTCCGATATTTCCTGTCCGTATCACCTTCCCCAGAAGTTTTAGGACGACACCTGCTACAACTCTCTTATTCAGGACATGCTGAAGAAACGTCACTGCACTATATCCCCACTTCTATTGTTAATGACCGTCCATTGAAGTCGAACACCATAATTTTGAAATAAAACCAAAAACATACGATGACATTTCTCATATGGTGCTATTTCGGTTCAAACAGTAAAGACAGAGGGCCTTTAAACTATTACCACTTCACATTGAACAATCGTAACGTGTTCCAGAATCAAACTGTCACCTTCACAAAACCAAAACTCACTCGTCTGAACATATCGCTCGTGTTTTGTTTTTCTCATGACAACCGTAACACTTCTTGTCTATGCAGATGTTTTTATTTCATAATAGAATGAATATAACAATAACTTTTTTTTTTAAAATTCTCTCTCCTTATTTTATATATGTAATTGGAATTTGTGACAATAGTAGACAACAATAATTATTATTATGATTTTATAAAGTTGATTAAATAAGGAGAGTAGATGATATAGCCAAGTTGAAATTATAGAAAATGTTAATGATGAAGTAATAAGTTTAACTATTTGCTACGTGGTATGTATAATTTGCTATTTGTTAATGTGAATCGAAGATCGCCTGATGATGAGGAGATGCCCGAAACGTTGTTATGGATAAATAAGGTAAATCAAAGAATATTATAAATGGAAGAATTATTTACTTCACCTCATTAGATAATTTCACAACTGTTCCGGTCAAATGAACCTAAATTTGTATAATTGGTAACCTAATATTCATTGAACTAGTAATTTTGTTAACGTAAATAAAGTTTTGTTATTATTATATGTTATTTCTTTTCAAATAAATAATTTAATTTCTATCCATTTTGGTCTCAAAAGCTTTTATTTTTCTTATAAGTCTGACGTTTCGGCCAATCCGGCCATCCTCAGGGACAATCTACTTAATACAATTTTGGAATTATATAATTTAAAAACTTTAACTCCATGCAGGCTATTCTGCCCAGGTCAAAACAACAACTTCTATGAAACATTAAAACCATTAGGTAAAATATATATGTATTTATTTTTTAATAAGTATATCCCACATATGTTTAATTACCTAATTAGTCAATATTCACTTAAAACCAAAATTAAAATCATTTATCACAGTCACTATTCCTTAAAAGCTTTATGGAGTTAGAGTTTTTAAATTATATAATTTCAAAATTTTATTAAGTAGATTCCCCTGAGGATAGTATAAGAAAAATAAAAGGTTTTGAGATTAAAATGGATAGAAATTATATTATTTATTTTTAAAAAAATTACCAGTCTCAAGAAAGTTTTTAAGATTATAAATTATATATTATATTTTCGTGCTTCATAATTGTAATGGAAATAATAAAACATCATCCCGGCCTTTACAAACTGTAACTAGTTACATCAAGTATGTTTATTGACGCCATGAGGATGTTTGGTAGATGTCAGATATAATGAAATATATATATCCAGTCCCGAGAGGTGTCCTTTCTCACTCTGATCGAAGAATTGACGCATTGGGTTTATTTTTATCTACGCCATTACTAGGAAAGGGTAGTTCCATGTTTGTACGTCTTTATTTTTTTTTCTATGAGTGCTCTTTATTTTTAGACGAAATTAGACATTTATATAAATATCAGTAATTTTTATTCAGTTGCTATCGTTAACTTGGCACACGGTGAATGATTCATTAGTGATTTAGTGTAAAATTATTATATAACTATATATATATATAGTAGACCGTAAAAATTGATATATAAGAAGATGGTCAGGGTGTTTATTTTCCGACGTTTCGCCCCACTTTTCTAGTTTTTTTTTATTATAGTTATTATTATTATCATGTAATAACTCATGTACTGTATCATTCTGTATTTTTCTCTTATCATTTTTCATTTTTCGTCATATCTTTATCACTACTTCCTGTATACGCGACGTATTTGAAATCGAAATAAAACCGTTAAAACAGTTTGCTGCCTACCTCCTCCCCACTCCTCCGCGCTTCCGCTTCATTGTTTCTTTCTGTTCAACCGATTCCTTTGAACAGGTATGTTGTCCTGACTTGCTCTTTGCTCATTTATTATCATTTTATATCATTACTATTATTTATTTTTATTTTTATTATTTTTTCATGACGTTTATTTTATCTCTATATATTTTTTTTCCTTCCCCGTATTGTTTTTGTTTTATGTGCATCTTCTGTACTTTTTTAGCTTTATATTTTACGTATTTTTATAAAGAAATTTTTACTCTTGCTCTTGTTACTTGTTTTTATTCTTATCATTGTATCTTATCTTTGTATTTTATTCTTATCATTGTATCTTATCTTTGTATTTTATTCTTATCATTGTATCTTATCTTTGTATTTTATTCTTATCATTGTATCATTTTGTATCTTTTTAGCCCTGATGAAGCCCTGCAAAGTGCAACGTCGCGAAATAAATAAGTAAACTATTTTTGTTTCACTTTTGACCGCAACCCTGACGGCCATCTTCTTATATATAAAATTATTATAATTTTCTAACAATATTTTTATAATTTAATGTATATTTTCTTTTTTATGACAAAGCTAAGCGAATTAGTCACAATAATTAATTTTATGGGGGATCTACACGTTTACTATTTGCTTAAAATGCAATGTTGGATATAAGCGTTTGTCGCTTGTACAAATTCTTGGTATCAAACGTGTGGTCGGGACACACATCTGTGTGTCGGCTATTTATGACATTCGATTTCCAATTTAAAAAAGAACAAAATGAATATAGGTTAAATGAAAGGTAACATAAATACGTTCTAGAATTTTTATCAGGAATTTGTTTCATATAATTATCAAAACTGCTAAAGTTGATTAAAATATTTGAATGTATTTACACAGAATCGATAGAATTTCAAAATATAAACTCTTCAACAAGAGTTAATTATTGAATTCAAAGTTTGGGAAAGTTCTTTTAAATTATTAAAACGCAGAGAGTACAAATACTTAACTGTTAGCAGTTCTAAACCAATGCAAACTGAAAGCAAACGTGAGACTGCAACACAAGCAGATTTGATTTGTGTCTAAAAAATTGACATCCATTGGGTCAGCAGCAAATTTAAAAGAGGGTGGCAATTATTTCGAAATAGACTCAGTAAATATTGGTTATACCGAATTAAACAATTATAAACGTTAGTGTTTATATATATAATATATATTATATTATATAACATATTATAAGATGGGCATGTAAGGTTGTAGGGCTTAGTAACGAGCGGATCCCTAAAATGGTAATAAACACTGTACCAACGGGTAAACGTCCGAGGGGTAGACCGAAACGTAGATGGGAGGATTGTGTTAAAACAGATTTAGTGGAATTGAGTTTGGAGGGGCTAGAAGGTTTGATGGTATCGGTATCGAACCTTCGGGTTCGTTAAGCCTTTATTATTATTATTATTATATAACATAAATAAACACGGGAGAAATAAAAACTTAAACAAAATTTCTTGGGACAGGTAATTATTTATTAAATAAATCAAAAATTGTTTCCTTTTTAGTCTCAACACTTTTTATTTCAACAGTCCAACGTTTCGGCCATTTTAGCCATCTTCAATTATAAATTTTTCCTCACATTAAAATTTGTTTTGCAGGCTATTCTGTCCAGGTATTTAATGTAATTTACAACTGTACAAAATAATACAATAGGTAAATATGTAGTATGTTTCATATACACTTGAAAATCTTGGGAAGGA
>NW_027106378.1:262206-262937 GCF_000696795.3 Halyomorpha halys | reverse complement strand
CTCTAACTTCATGCAGGTTATTCTGCCCAGGTCATTCATTAATTATAAGTTAAAAACCTATTTTTTTAAATTTAAAATCATAAATATCTAAATCTTCTTATTTTAAAATTATCCACCAAATCACTACCATAGAGAATAGCCTGCAAAACAAATTTTAATGTGAGGAAGAATTTATAATTGAAGATGTCCTTGAGGATGGCTGAAATGGCCGAAAAGTTGGACTGGTGAAATAAAAAAAGTATTGAGACTAAAAAGGATACAATTTTTGATTTATTTAATAAATTAGCTATAGTTTAAACAAATAGCTAAAGTTGCCATGGATACGGCCCTTATTCATGAATGAACCATTAATAAACATATGTCGTATCGATGACAGTTTTAGGTATAGTTGCCTAACTCTACTAGTTAGAAACAAAAAAAAAAAACAAGTTTGAGATTTGATCAACGAAAAAAAAATAGTGAGAGTAGGTGGCTGGGGGTGTTTCGATATGCGCATATCGACAATATGTCTCAAGTATAATAGACCATTTTGATTTTGACTAAACTTATACTTGTTATGAATTGCTCTGTACGATTTATTTTCGGGATCAGGAGAGATACGCACATAACCAAGTATTACCCCGATCTGAAGTGACTATCCATCCTTCTGATCCTGGCTTCTATTCCAAGCAATTAGTTGTTGTTGTTGTTGTCTGGGGCTTAAGGGCGTAAAACCCTGAGGTCATCAACGC
>NW_027106378.1:254985-261381 GCF_000696795.3 Halyomorpha halys | reverse complement strand
ACCTCCTCCCTGCGATTGGAACGGTATGATGTGGTCCATGGTTTGGTGGTTTTTTTGATGGTTTTTAATTTGCTTGGCGGGCTTTCATCCCACATGGCTTGCCAGCTAGATAATATCTCATTTTTCATTGGAAGACTTATTTCTTGTGGTGTCAGAATGGCCGCGCCCTGACCTGGAAGCGCAAGTGCTTGTTTAGCTGCAATGTACGCCAGTTCATTTCCAGTGATCTCCACGTGACCAAGCAATTAGTACTCAACTCTATATCTCCTATATCCTAGAAAACCTGCTATTCAAATTCTCAGGCTAGTCCCGCACTACCAGGTCCCGTTTATCAGACATCTACCTTCCACCTCACCGAACTGCTGCGTTTAATAAATCATTTTTTACCTGAATTGCCTTTCACTGGAACTCCATTCCCTCTAACATACCAATGTACTAACCCTTCCCTCGTTTAAAACTCTTCTGTTTAACAACCTTTTGCTTCTCAAAACTAATCCAATATTATAATAATACAGATAATATAGATATTAGAGAAAGAAATGCTTTATTCATTCATGCTGCTCTAATACATCGGGTTGCAATGTTACACAACATACTAATCAATCCGTGATCGGATATATATAATTTTTTTTCCCCCACAGTTTTCTTTTACAATTAATACCAGTCTACACACTAAATACAAGTTTTTCAATTTATTCCTTTTTTTCTTTCCCTTCCATTTCACAATTTTTACTTCATTTGATCGACTAATTCCCCCATATAAATATTAAAATATTATTTTATTAACTATAAATATTGTGTCTACCTGTTCTAGATATATAAATATTGTTGTAGTGATTAGGTGAAATAGAAATTGTTAACTAATTATTGAAATTTACAAAATTATGATGAAAATTAATTTATTACTGCATATTTCTTCCTAATTTAAGAGGTTTTATAGGTAAGTGACTAATGATAAAGACTGACACAAAAACCTGGATACAGGCTGATGAGGCAGTCTGCAGTCAGTATTAGGAAGAATTGGAGCGGTCTGATTTCTGTCTAGCTCTCACCCGCTCTTATCTTTTGCTTGTGGGGCCATCACCCATCATAGTTCCATCTATTCATCGTTATTGGCATTAAGGAATCCATTGGCTGAGATTAATACTTGAGACATATCGATATGCGCATATCGACACCCCTCATCCATCTACTCAGACTAACTTTTTTTCGTTGGACAAATCTTAAACTTGTTTTTTTTTTTTCTAACAAGTAGGGTTGGGCAACTATAGCTAAAATTGTCATGGATACAACATATATTTATCAATGATTCATTCATGAATAAGTGCCTATAGCTAATTTTTGCCCATCTCTGGTTAATATAATGATTAAGTGAAACAGAAATTGTAAACTAATTATTGTAATAAGTTTAACTGTGAAAATAAAAGGTAATTTAGCACATCATGATGAAGATTAATTTATTTATCCATTACAATTTTAGCTATTAGTTTATAATCTTAATTTTTTCTTGAGACTGGTAAATTTTTAATAAATAATTCAAATTTTATCCATTATAGTCTCAAAACCTTTTATTTCTATTATAAGTCTGACGTTTCGGCCAATCCGGCCATCTTCAGGGACAATCTACTTAATAAAACTTTGAGACCATATAATTTAAACAACTCTAACTTCATGCAGGTTATTCTGCCCAGGTCAAAAACATCAATATCTAATTAGTCAAATATCACTTAAAACAAAGTCAAAATCATTCATCAGCAGACACTATTCCTTAAACTTTCATCACAACAATCGTTGTGATGTTTTTGACCTGGGCAGAATAGCCTGCATGAAGTTAGAGTTGCTTAAATTATATGGTTTCAAAGTTGTATTAAAAAGATTGTCCCTGAAGATGGCCGGATTGGCCGAAACGTCGGACTTATAAGAGAAATAAAAGGTTTTGAGACTATAATCGATAAAATTTGAATTATTTATTTAGCTATTAGTTTCAACTATAGCTAATGTTTGCCCACCTCTGCTACTACTACGACTAACTAGCTTAAATTTAATGAGGTGTAGATAGTTGACCGTAGATTAATGATTGGAGAAGTTTGTCGGGGGATGCGGTCAGCAAAGAACAACATAAATAAACAAAACCAAATTTATTTATTTTATGCCGACGTTTCGACCTGAGTTTCAGAGGTTATGGCGTAGAAGGTAGAGTTGCAGGCCTACCTTCTACGCCATAACCCCTGATGAAGACCTGAAACTCAGGTCGAAACGTCGGCATAAAATAAAAAAATATGGTTTTGTTTATTTATGTTGTTCTTTGCTGACCGCACCCCCCGACAAACTTCTCCAATCATTAGTGAAAATTTAACTATTTCTTTTGTTTAATTTTTTATTTTTTCAGTGTTTATATATGTTATATATTATATATAAATACCCACATTTATAATTGTTTAATTCGATATAATCAGGCTATTTCGAAATAATTGCCACCCCCTTTGGCTAATAATAAAGGCAGTGGACTGCGTCACGGGAGTGAGATTATCGAGTGGCAGTGAAAGGCGAAAGATCGCCCGCCCTAGGACAGATACCAAGATAGAGGTCCTCAATTCTATATCCAGAGCTAGTGACGTCATCGATGACGTCCGCACGGGATTCCATTACATTTGCACCCCGGCTCTTCGTAATCTCTGCCTCTTCGTGTCTGAGGTCAAAATCAAATGTAAATGGTCTTATCTCTTTGCTGCGATCGATTTGAGAATATATTATGTACATTGAGAAAATATATTCTCTACTGATATAATTAGAATAAAATTGAATTGAATACAAGATGGTCAGGACTAAAATCAAGAAGAAAAAACTAATTTTAAATATTTATTGTAATAGTACAAGAGCTCAAGAGATGAAAAAAGGCAGTTATCTCATCCCAATTTTTGATTTCTTTAATGAAAACTATGTTTAATTAATAGTCAAAAGTGATGAATCTGCTAAGTATAGGTAGGGGGAATAATTTTTCATTCTACATATCTATTCTATAGCTATACATATTAAAAAGTAGGAACAACACAAGAAAACCTAATTGTACGTCATTTAAAGAAGAGTAAATTTGCTAAAATATGAGCCCTAAAAGAGCTATTTACGTCTAATAATTTTCGAGATATAGCTTTTTAAAAAGCAACATTAATAAAAATGTTGTATGGGACGTACTAAAACATCAGTAGTTAGTGAATTTATTTTGAAAAATTTATATCTCAAAAATCATTTGACGTATAGATGTCTATTAGCACTAAAATTAATGAGCTAATTTAATTTAAGCTAGTTTAATGAGCTAAAAAGTAGTTTATGATGTCCACCTTCGTAGGAGTAATAGTTTACATGAAATTTGCTAAAATAAATTGATTTGTAGTTGTTCGGACAAATTTTCATTTGCCAAATTTATATTCGTATGTGAACATCATAAAAACTACTACACCTACGAAGATAAGTGTCATAAACTACTTAAAATAAAGTAAGTTAAATTTCCTTTTTCTTGAGTGTTGGCAGACATATGTGCGTCTAATGGATCTAGAGATATATTTTTTCAAAAATCCAACATTTTATATGAACAACTAGAAATTAACATTTTGAGATTTTATTTTGTCAAATATCATAAAAATTACTACTTCTAGAAGGATAATTGTCATAAACTACTTAATGGAAAATCAAAAAAACTTTACTTTTTGTGCTAATAGACATCTTACGTCCAATAATTTCTGAGATATATAGTTTTCCCAAATTAAATTCACTACTGATTTTTCAGTGCATGTTTTATGATATGTTGCTTTTAAAAAAAACTATATCTCTATATCTATAACGTTAATAGTTATATTAAAGTTAACATTTTAGAAAATTTGCTAGACGTTAAATAATAATGTTAGATTTTCTGTTGTTGATAATTTTGAAGATATGGAGCTCCGGATGTAAAATTGTTTTAAGTTTTTGAAACAGACGCCATTTTTTGTTTTCCCTGATTGTACTTCGTAGTCCTGTCAGTTTTGACTAGTAATTATACATATTATATATTATAGTAATTATAAAGTCAGTCATTTCACCCCTATTTTTGATTACTTTAATGAAAACTATGAATAATTACTAGTCAAAATTGATGAATCTGCCAAGTATAGCTAGGGGGAATAGAAAAAGGAAAAACATTTTTCATTCGGAGCTCTATATCTTAAAAACTACCAACAACATTAGAAAACCTAAGAGAACATTATTTAAAGAAGAGTAAATTTGCTGAAATAATAGCCCTAAAAGAGATACTTACGCCCAATAGTTCTCGAGATATAGCTTTTTAATTTGAGTGCTGGCAGACATCCGTACGCCCGACGGTTTCTGAAATAAAGTTTTTCATAAATCAAATTTGTTGTCCGCACAACTATAAATCAATTTATTTTAGCAAATATCGTGAAAACTACTATTCCTACGAAGGTAAAGGTCATAAACGTCTTTATATTCCATTAAACTAGCTTTAATTTGAGTGCTAATAGACATCTGTACGTCACATAGTTCCTGAGATATAGATTTCTCAAAATAATTAAACTAACTACTAATCTTTCTGTAGATTTTTAAGAAATTTTACTTTTTAAAAAGCTATATCTTGAGAACTATTGGACGTAAATCGCTCTTTTAGGGCTAATATTTCAGCAAATTTACTCTTCTTTAAATAATGTGCTCTTAGATTTTCTTGTGTTGTTGGTAGTTTTTAAGATATAGACCTCCGAATGAAAAATCAATGTTTTTTTAGGGTTTTGAAACAACCGTCATTTTTTAATCCCTCTACCTATACTTGGCGGACTCATCAATTTTGACTAGTAATTATACATAGGTTTTATTGAAGTAATAAAAAATTGGGGTGAGATAACTGCCTTTCTTTCTTTCCGGCTCTTGTACTAAGACTATCTAGAGGCATTCAATTAAGGTAAAAAATAATAGCAAATGCTATTTAATGTTAACCAACGTTTCGCCCAACTTTGCAGGGCTTCATCAGGGCTAAGTGAAAACAAGATACAAACATTGTAAGAAGTAACAACACAAAAAATATTTAAGAAAAAAATGAAATAATAGGCTCAAATTATAAATCTGGGAAACTAATTAATAATAAATACAGCAAAGCGTGATAGAATTGTAAATAAAGAACTATAGTTATAAATAGTAGGACAATACTAATTAAAAATAGTAGCAAATGTAGTAAAAATGTAGGTGTAAATAGTAAACAGATAGTTGAAGTATAACAGGTAAAGTATAAAGTATAAATGAAATAATAATGTTCTAATAATGTTCTTTTAATTCCTCTCGACGTTTTTTAGCCCATTAAATAATTATTGTTGTGGTTATTTACGTAGGTAGATAAGCCGTATATCTGTATTTCAGTACCAGAGGTACTAAGTCAGCTATTGATGGATATTATATTATTATACTGGATGGATATTATACTTTCTTGCTGCATTTTCCTGGCCCAAAAAAAAAAACCCGAATGTGAAATATTGAAACCAAATTATCATCCTTACTGTGCAGCTTTTTCATATTTACGAACAAATAGTACAGTGCAGTTGATAACAAAAAGTAAAAATGCATATTAAGTTAGAAAAACCCATTAATCGTACCCAAAAATCTCCAAACCCATATCACAGCCATCCAAGAATGGTGTCGTAATTGGAGGATTAAGATAAATTCCAACAAATCCCATCAAATCACCTTTACCCTTCGTCGTAAACCTGCTGACTGCCTTACAGTTTCATTTAATGATGTTACTCTTACCCTTGTCGAACAGATCCGCTACCTTGGACTACATTTGGAAAAACGATTAACCTGGAATCATCACACAAGACTGAAAAAACAGGAAACTGCACGTCGATTTCGACTATTACAGCACTTACTAGACAAATGGTCTAAAATGCCAACACATTACAGACTGTCTACACAGTTAAGACTGGTCTACATGACTGTAATAAGGCCAATCTGGACATATGGAGTTGAGCTTTGGGGCTCCACTAAACCTTCGAATACCTCCCGTATTCAATACTTACAATCCAAAATCCTTCGTAAAATCCTCAATGCTCCTTACTTTGTCACAAATAAAATCATACATAAAGACCTTAATGTTCACTATGTAACCGATCTAGCCCGAACCAGATATCACTCCTTCCATTACAAACTCTCCAACCACTCAAACCCCCTAGTTTCTAATCTTGCATCTTCTTCCATTCCTGATAATCCTCCGAGGCGCCTGAAAAGAAGATGGCTACGAGACCAGCTAATGTAAAATGTCATTTGAGTGCTAGCAATGGGTAGTTTCTCTACACGCCTGTAACACTCCAATTTAATTTAGATCAGATTTACTAAATGTATTATAATGTACAGTTGTAAATA
>NW_027106378.1:250432-253972 GCF_000696795.3 Halyomorpha halys | reverse complement strand
TTTTTTATTTTATTTTTAAATTATTTTTCTATTTTTTATTTATTTATTTTTTTTTTTTACTTTTATCATCCCATAGGCGTTGATGACCAGAGGGTTGTACGCCTTTAAGCAACAATAAACAACAACAGGAAATATTTTTTCTAGCTTGAAAACACCTTTTCGGAAATAACAATAGTAATGTAGAGGTATTATATAGCGATTCAAAGCCGAATACTTCAGAAAAAAATAATAAGTAACTTATAAAGTAGTTACAAGTAATACAAAATAAAGAAAATAACTAAATAGAAGGTTTGTTCTAACAGAAATATGACAACTCGATTGGCTTGCGCATTCGATTTTTCCGTTTCGCCAGTTTGATTGTTTTCACGTCACTATAGTTACTAAATAGTTAGTTTTATAATTTTCACTTAACCTATACATAAGGCATTCAGTTAACAGGAAGACTAACTCCATTATAAGATTCGTAGTACAATTTAACATTGAATAAATTGTTTAGGGTGGAATGTAAATTTTAGTAAATATTATATTTCTGTCTTAATTTTTAAAAAATTTCTTTATTGATATTTACAACTGTTCATTAAAATAAATTCAGTAAATTTGATTTCAGTTATAATGAAGTCATACAGGCGTGTTTAGAGACTACCCATTGGTAGCACCCTAATAAAGTTTTTATATTAGCAGGTTTCGTGGCCATTTTCGTTTCAGGCGCCTGGGAGGATTGTTAGGAATGGAAGAGGAAGCAAGGTTAGAAACTAGTGGGTTTGGATGGTTAGGGAGTTTATAATGGAAGGGCTAGTTCCATAACACATGGAACATTAAAGTCTTTATGTATGAATTTATTTGTGACAAAGTAAGGAGCATTGAGGTTTTTACGAAGGATTTTGGATTGTAAGGATTGGATACGAGGGGACTTCGAAGGTTTAATGGAGCCCCAAAGCTCAACTCTCTATGTCCAGATTGGACTTAAGTCTTACTTTTTAAAAGAATAATGTTTAAATTTTACAATGAGAAATAATATTAAATTTTAGTTTTGGGGTGTTTTTTTTAGACTAAAACAGATACACTTAGTCATGTTCCCATCAAGTGTAATACAGGTATTAATAATCGAAATTTAATATATGTGTTGACTTTAATATCTACATATGCATATCGATTTATATATGCACATCGAAACTCCAAGGAATTAAAAGAAATATTTAATCTTATACAGATCTTTTATTTATAACACCTAAGCCTCTCTAAAATTAAAGTTCAATTCTATTAAGGAGATGGGATGGAGGAGCGGAAGACATGGAAGAACAAAGTTAGAAACTGACGGCGGAAACTGAGTTAAAACTTTGGCTACAGGAAGGAGGAGGAAGTGCTCTTTGTCATGTAAAAGAAGAAACAAAATTATGCAGATACTTCAGCTTAGCATTTCCTTGTACACTCGCCCCCCCTCTTTGTAACAGTTTGAATGTTTTGTGTTAAAAAACAAAACTATTACTCTTTTCCATAAATTATCCCTGGATCACGTTATTTCATTGTTTAGAATTGTTTTAGGTTTATTATAAAGAGATTGTCTACATGTGGATTTGAAGGAGTGAGTCAAGCCTGTGGTGGAGAACAACAGTAGTTTTCATTTATTGATTGGCGACGTTTTGATCCACAATATAGGTCAGGGGTGGCCAACTTTTCAGTATATAACGTAAGATCTACTTTTTATCTTAAAATTGTGTCCCGATCGACTTGCATAGGCGTAGTCTAAGGTGGAGAAGTTTATACAATGTTTATACACTGTGTTTATAATGTGCATCCCAGTGAGGTATGGATTGATAAGAACAATATATGGTCAGAATTATTTTTTAAATCATTTATTAAGTTCTCAAGATATAGGCTCATGAATAAAATGAATTTCCAGATCCAACTTTTGATAACAGTATTCGGCTCATGCTCAAAATCTATTTTTTACGTACTTAAAATGTAATTTAATTTTTTTATCAACATCAGTGTATAAGTTATTGTACTATTTGCTCGTAAATATGAAAAAGTTTTTATTAAAATGCACAATAAGGCTGATAATTTGATTTCAATATTTCACTTTCGTGTTTTTTTGTTTTTTTTTTAGACCAGGAAAATATATTTTGAAAGAATAATATGACTTACGTTTTGCTAATCTATCAATAGCTTGCTGAGTACAGCTCGAACTGAAACATACATATATGGCTTATCTACATACTTAACTACCTACGTAAAAATAACAATAATTATTTAAAGGGCCAAAAAACTCACGTCTAGGAGAATTAAAAGAACATAGATGATTATTAACAATATTTATTCATATTGTTTAAATAGCTCATTAAACTAGCTTTAATTTGAGTGCTAATAGATATCTATACGTCAAATTGTTTTTGAGATATAGATTTTCAAAATAAATTCACTAACTACTGATCTTTTAGTACGTTGTATACAACATTTTTATGAAATGTTGCTTTTTAAAAAGCTATATCTCGAAAACTATTTTACGTAAATAACTCTATTAGGGCTCATATTTTAGCAAATTTACTCTTCTTTATATGACGTTCTGTTAGGTTTTCTTGTGTCGTTCTTACTTTTTGAGATATATAGCTCCGAATGAAAAATTAGTTTTTTTTTATCGCTTTGAAACAGCCGCCATTTTCTTTTCCCCTAGCTATACTTGCCATATTCATCAATTTTGACTAGTAATTAATCATAATTTTCATTAAAGTAATCGAAAATTGGGGTGAGATAACTGAATGTTTTCTCCTCTTGGGCTCTTGTACTTTTGGAATAGTTGCTGAAAGCCGACCTGATCGGATTAGATCTCGTTATAAAACGCGAGGATAACGTTAGGCGTACCGCTGACGTCATTCTTACACAACATTGACGCGGGTCTTCCTAAGCCTCCTTGAGTATTATCTATTTGTCTCGAGGTCCTCGTCTCCAACATCAAGTAAGGAATACTTCCTCGTCGAATTACAGTTCTTAAAAAAATAAACAAATAAACGAAAATGTTTTATTCTATTCAATTTAGATAGATTTTGTTTTTAGTGTCGTCTCGCTCAACACTAATAGTCGGAATCGACGAGGAGTCTCTTGTCTTTTCAGTCTTGTATGATTCCATGTCAATCGTAATAAGTGGGGTATTATTTAAGAATACTGTGGGGCAAGAGGTCATGGGTTTACGACGAAGGATAAATGTGATATGGTGGAATTTATTTTAATCTTCCAGTTTTGTCACCATTCTTCAAGGGAGGTTATGTGGGATTAGAGTGTTTGGGATACAATGGAAGGATCATTGTTCACTGACAATAGACATGTGTATACATGTATAATTTTTTAAAAATTAAAACCGTTACAGATTATAAATATAATAAAAATAGATATTTATACTATTTGCCAACAATAAAAAGGATAGGAATGACCCCAAATTTATCCGAAACTTTCGCAGATGAGGAAGCTAAAATTATAGGAGTATTTGAACTTTTAAAAGCACATCGCCTTCTTTATAAATTATAACTCCTCTTCGATTTTTATGTT
>NW_027106378.1:248050-249712 GCF_000696795.3 Halyomorpha halys | reverse complement strand
CTTTTTGTAACTATAGTGTTTGTATCTTTTTTAGCCCTGACGAAGCCCTGCAACGTGGGGCGAAACGTTGGCTCAATAAAATAGTATAATTATCTACTATTTGAGTTTTTTTTTTACCGCACCCGGGCCATATTCCATTCATATAATAATTAACGTTTGCACAATAATACGGAGGTTTCAAATAAATCATACCGGATAGTAAAATTTCCAATTTGGTTGGTTACTTTTACATAGTTTATGTATAAGAAATACACCAAGTTCGAAAAACCTTTTTAAATACATAAATTTGGAATTACAAGTAAAAGACAAAAATTTCTTCTTTTTTTTTTAATATAATTTTTAATATTTACGACTATATAACCTAAAAATACATCTAGTAAATGTGGTATTAGTTATATGAATTTCAGTTTCGTCAAGCTGTTTGCACTCACACAAACAAAGTTTCTAAATAATTAAGTCCGCCGCTGAAAATCGGATTTGAAATTTCGAACTATGACAATACTTTCTCTTACTGTATATTCCATATAAATTACGTGAAGAAAAAAAAAATTGTTAAAATCCTAAGCCACCATTTTATTTCAGAGACTACTCACTGATGTAGAACTTGAAATATTACTGTTGGAGTTTAAAATGACTTTTACATCTCTTCCGACCTTTTTCTCATTCTGACGTACATTTCTTAATTTATCTTTCTCTCTCTATTTTTTTTTCTTCTATATTTATAGTTGAGTTGTTTTCTTACATAGCTAAATAAAACTTTAATATCCATCATTTCTCCAGATCAGAAATAACTCGATTTGTAAGAGCAAGAAGGAAACGACTCATAAAAAACTCCTTTGCTGTTATTAATTCAATAGATTCCACAAAAATTTAAATTGCTCTCTTAATAAGCAGTTATTTTTATAAATTTTAAAAACTAAAATAATTCCTTTTGATTTTAAAACTGTTAGTAAATTTGTCGCGGTGTTATTTCTATTTGGTCTTGTTAGTGCGTAATTATTTAAATAAGTTCATTTCTCTCTTTTCTCACTCCCGAAGTCATCCTGGAAATAAAAAAAATGTTCTTAAAACCGAAATTGTATTGGGAATTTTACTTTTTAGACATAAAGAAAAAAATCGATTCCGTGTGTTCCTGACTGTACTCAAATTTATTTTTTCAAAAATAAACTACTTAATTTATTAAAAAAAAAAAAAATATGTACCACTACAACCCAAGAGTCAGGGGTTCAGTACTTTATAAGGAGTATTGTTACTAGACCGGCGGTTGTGCAAGGAGGTAAATTGGTCATAATCACGCTCGCTCGTAAGATTTTTACCCAATTTATGAGGTAGCTGGACCTGAGGAGGGCTCTAGAACCCACAGGATTGACTCACGTGTGACAGAAAACGATTTTCTGTCCAGTCGGAACTTAATTTATTGAACAATAGTAATATATGCTGCACCTATCTAGGGCAATATGTATTGGAGCTTTATAAGTACGTTCATACTATATATATACAGGGAAAAATAATAATGAATAAAATAAAAAGATAACGATAATGAACGTTTATTGTATTGACAGTAATAATGATATTTAATTTACGTTGATAATTGTAGTAGTTATAGCAAAATAAGGTAATTGAAACAATGTGAAGTAAAAATTTACAATAATAAAATAAATA
>NW_027106378.1:244172-247241 GCF_000696795.3 Halyomorpha halys | reverse complement strand
AATAATAATATTTTATTCACGTTGATAATTGTAGTAGTTATAGCAAAATAAGTTAATTGAAACAATGTGAAGTAAAAATTTACAATAATAAAATAAATAAATAATATATTGAAGGAAGATAGTCCGAGTGGTGGTTAATTAAGGTACCAAAATAGTAGAAAAAAACTATTTTTTGTTAACCAACACTTCTCTCATCTTTGCTGAGCTTGGCCAGAGCTAAAAAAAATCAAGTAAAAACATTTTTAGAATTGACAGAACATAAAATAAAAATACATAGAAAATACAAATTATTTTTTTACATATTTTCATATTTTCTCTGTATATTTATTTTAATTTTCTGTTAGTTATTACAATGTTTACATTTGGTTTTCATTTAGCTCTGACGAAGCCCAGAAAAGAGGGGCGAAACGTTGGTTCATACAATAAATAGTTTTTTCTACTAGTTTGTACCTTTATTGTCCGCCACCCTGACTATCATCCTACATTCAACTTCGTATGGTCAACTATCTTCTTCCAAAAATAGACAATACAGTTAAAATAACATTATGAAGACAATATGTATACAAAACAATGGATAAATAAATTTAAGAGAATAAAACATAGTTAAGAATAATAAAATATCAGTATAGAGGTTGTTGTTGGCTGGGGCTTTAGGGCGTAAAACCCTGAGGTCATCAACGCCCTTGTTTCGCACTTTATAATTCTATTTCAAGCGTTGATACTCTTTAAATAATTACGAAAGTACGTAATGAAGTACGTAAAGAAAGTACCTTTTTTAAGCTAACCAAAACCATTTCCATGTTCTTCTGGTCATCATACAGAGCATCCGATACACTCGGTCCCACTCCCAATCTATTTAACTTCATGGAATTTAGTTTTCAAAAAATTGACATTCTTCAAATATGTGACTGCACAGCAACATGAATGCAGATGCTGGTCGGAGCGATGCCCCTGGACCTCATCCTCAGAGAGGATGTCCTTAAATATGAAGTTAAGAGGCAGGGACTAGAAGCGCTGCCGGAGGAGCTCCGAGAGAGAATCGGTGAGACTCCAAACTTATGGAAGAAAATACTGCGAGAGGACTCAATACAGAAGTGGAATGGACGGTGGATAGCAAGCCAGAAGGGCGCTACCTTGAGAAAATTCTTCCCTACCGTCCTTTCTAGATTGAAGGCTAAATGGGTCCTCCCAGACTATCGGGTCTCACAGATCCTAACAGGAAACAGAGGGGGGGGGGAGAGTTTCGGGGAAAGCTGCAGAGTTTTGGAAAGAGCATCGACCCCCGGTGCCCAACGGGCGGAGTTCCTGAAACAGCAGAACATGTAATAATAGATTGCTCTGCCATGGAAGGACACCGAGCCAGGCTGTCGAGAAAGACCGGGATTTAGCCCTTGCCGAGTCGGACTTCGGACTCCCTGTTTCATAGAAGAAGAGAATTATCCCTTCTTCAGGGAGTTCATTTACGGGTGAAAGGAGGTGGTGGGCCCCACTCATTTCACGATGGGGAGGGCTTGACCACCCAAGATCGGCGAGCCACCAGAAGATGAGGAAGCTGACCCAGACTGAGACCAGGAGGGCTGAACCAGCCTGGTAACTGCAGGAGGCACCCAGACGGATGCAGTGGACAAGGTGCAGCTCCATCAGTAAGACGCTAATCTAGCGCTGGGCTGCACCACAGTAAAAAAAAAATTAATAATTGAATAATTAATAAAAGAATAAAAAAAAAAAAAATGGTGATCCTTGGAAACAGTGGCATGCACAAACCCCAGCGCACTACCCCACTGCTCCCGCACCCCGTATGCCAGAAATGGCAAGGGAGGGGGATTTAACAAAAAATAAAAAAAAAGATCAGGGATTCATTAATTTCATATGGAATCTACAGGAAAAGAGTATAGAGGTAGTGTGTTAATTGAAGTGTGTATAGACTCTTAAAAATAAGTAATAAAGTATAGACATGAGTAGAGACATAAAAGAAATGGTAATCAAAAATTGAAATTAGGATAAAAAAATAATTTGAGATAATAATAAAAAGTTGGAATAAAAATGACAAGCCAAAGTGATGAACAGTAAAAATAAAAAAAGAGGAGCGTAAAATGATTAAGTTGATTATATGGCTGAATATATGAGATATAGTGTTTAACAATTTTGTGGTTAGCAGATAGGGGTTCAAGATGTATGTAAGATGTGATTCTGAGATGAGCTTCGTTTGATAGTTAGGATCCTGCTATGGCAGATTGATAGTGTTATTTATTCTGTTGCTCAATCCGTTAAGTCATCCCTGAAAAGAAGATGGCATCGAGACCTTGTCATGTAGAAATCTTATTAGAGTGCTACCAATGGACGGTTTCTTTACAAGCCTGTATCATACCATTATAATCTAGAGTCAAATTCACTAGATTTATTTTTATGTAATATATTTGTAAATATATATATAAAAGAAGAAGACATTTTTGTCTCTCATCTCTAATTCCAAATTTATGTATTTACAAAGGTTTTTCGAATTTCATGTATTTCTTATAATTAAACTATGTAATAGTAACCAACATAATTAGAAATTTTAGTATCTGGTATGATTTATTTAAAACTTCCGAATTATTGTGCAAATGTTAATTATTATATTTATAATTTGTAATAACAGTTTTAATTTAAAAATAAAATTAAACGACTGAAATGGAATACTCGTACTAGTCTGAAAAGATAGGAAACTGCTCGTCGATACCGACTATTATAACATTTACTTGACAAACGGTCTAAATTGCCAACCCATTACAAAAGACTGATCTACATGACTGTAATAAGCCCAATCTGGACATATGGAGTTGAGCTTCAGGGCTCCACTAAACCCTCAAATTCCTTCCGAATCCAATCCTTACAATCCAAAATCTTTCGTAAAATCCTTAATGCTCCTTACTTTGTCACAAATCAAGTCATCCATCAGGACCTCAATGTCCCATATGTTGCCGATTTGACCAATCCTTCCATGATAAAATTCCCAACCACCCAAACCAACTCGTTTCTTCTCCTTCATTACCTAATAATCCTCCTAGACGTCTGAAAAAAGATGGCCTC
>NW_027106378.1:243308-244027 GCF_000696795.3 Halyomorpha halys | reverse complement strand
AAAGAACAATAAATAAATATTTAAAAAAAAAAATAATTAGTTAGATGAAAACATTTTTTTTAAATGTCTTTAAGACACTAATTCCAACTCTATATTATTCTTCAATCTTCATAAAAAACATAAACACAAAATAATCGTAATGTCAAGTTCCGAGGATCATAGTTGGGTGAAATGGGACTTAGTGGCTATATTTAAAAAAAAAATCGTTAGCCTCTGAGAGAAGCCATGGATCGTGGATAGACGGATTTTTATATAAAACGTCAATTTTCAAAATTATATTAATTTTATTAAGTCGATAAAAATAAGCGAGAAATAAATACAACTAAACCTTTGTCTTCAATTAAGACAATTATAAGTGGTTCTGTAAAATGTTCTTCTGTTTTGTCACAACCGCAGTTCTTGACGTAAAAAAAAAAGATTTACGTAAGTAGGACAGATTAATATAAGTGCAAAATGAAATGACCTAAAAGTTATACAGTCAATAATCATAAAAAACTCATGATGACGGATCGTAAAACCTCTCACGACCACCATAATTTGAAATGAAGAAATTATAATTGTTGTATCACGTAACGTTTCTTCATCACATCAAATATTTCTTCGCATATACATTTTTTACAGACCTTGTAGATCTTTGGCCGCCCAAACCAGCCTTCTCCACGCCTGTCTATCTTTGGGCTACTTTCTAGTTTTCTGGATGCAAATATATGTGTACTTCG
>NW_027106378.1:234831-241078 GCF_000696795.3 Halyomorpha halys | reverse complement strand
CTCTAGTGACCCGCTAAACAAATTCACTATTAGACAGCGATGTGAAATCAAACCAGAGCAATACTAGTCACAGCAGTAGATCAGCTTACAGTAAAACAAACAAATAAATACATTTTACCAAAACAAAACTAATACATAGATTTAAAAAATATAATAAAAAATTGGTTAAAAGATATACTTGATTGGGCACATAAGTTAAAAAAAAAGATAAATAAATAAATAAAAATAATAATAATAATAAAAAAAAAATAAAACTTGTTCTTATTTAAACGTGTTATTGAAAAAGTGGAAGTTTCCAAAACTTTATTTGAGTTTTTTTTTTCATCACCAGATCGGCCTTACATGGTTGATCTCACTAAATACACCCCTAACTATATACAACGTTGTAAAAAAAAAAATTAAAAAATAAATAGTAAAAATAATAATTTTTAATAAAAGATGAAAGTAAATTTAATAACTAAAACAATGACATTTATGGATTTAATAAAATAAATAATTGACTTCTATTTATAGCGAATTAATTGAATTCTATTCTAAGCGAAAAAAATTAAAATTGAATACAATTAGAATGACAATAACAGAACTAATAAATATAGGACCTATAACAGGATGTTATGTAGCAGCCTGGGCTTCGGTCTTCGGGTTGTGGTTGGGTTTCCCAAGTTGTAGCCTTTTTTGATGTCATCCTCCATTCTATCAATTTGTTATTACCGATGAAATTTGGCTGTTTCTTATAAACCAAGGAGCATCCACTGCGATTCTTAGGGCTTTATTTTGAAAATATTGTAATTTTTTCCTTTTCGTAAAGGATACAATATATATAGCAATATATTACCCAAGCTCTTTGTGTCTTCTAAGTCAAATTTATTCTGGTTCTGAACCGAGCAAACCACTTACGGAGGATGCTTTTTCCTAAGGCATCATCGCTATACGGGGGTAACGATAGCAGCGTGGTAACGCACCAGTCTACCATCCCACAGGTTGTAAGATCGAATCCCGGTCCCATCCGGGCCTTTTTAAAGCGCAAAATAATATAAAAACTCCCCGTTCCAATAATTCAACTGGCATAAGTCACCACAACGCCACCTGGACCCTGCACATTACCTTAAAATGTCACAAGGCAATCGAAGGAATTACAAACTACCATATATTCAATTACTTATTTCGTCAGAGGGGTACGAAAAAAAAATACTTAACTGTACAAACTACCAGATATACATATAACTTCTAAATAATAACTTTTTTCGTCTGGGGGTACAAAAAATATTTAACTGTAATTATGTAAAAATATTACTATGTTTTGTATTATATATTGGTTTTTTGAGACAATGAAATTAATAGAAGTGTGAGAAAACACTTAACTGCAAGTTAACACTTAAGCGTCATACAGCGGACCCACAACCTATCTTAAAATACCCTTCAGGCAAAGAGAAGACATTTATGTTTATTATGTATAAATATTATTATTATTGTATTATTTATTGGCTTTGTTTAGATAATAAAATTAATAGAAGAGTGAGAAAAAAAATGAATAAATTCTCAATGGTCATCTGGGAGGAAAACATTGATATGCTATATTATTGTATTTTGATTGTGTCTCAATTTGAAATGGATTCTATTCTAAGTTTTTAACAACAAACAAATCCACTGTTCAGGACCCTTACACCAGCACCCCCTTCGGTGTGTTGGCAACAAACTAGCAGTCAATAAAAATTCAGAAAGGACGTGCCAGGACACGTACTTAGGTATAAAGTTTTCAGGTTTAGTTTAAATACATTTCAAATACAATGTGCTTCCCAGAACGTTATAAAATTCATGGAATGTCCTCTACAACATAATTAAAAACTCAAAAAATCCTTAAAATGTTGACAACTACAGAAGAAGAAGACAGTGTGGAAATTTAAATAAATATATATTTCAACAAAAATATATAATATACCATATATATTATATAAACAATATATGACAATTAATAATAAAAAATTTCTGAAATAAGGGTTATGAAAAAAAAAGTCTTTTTTTATTCTCTATTCATGTGTTTACTAATGTCCATACTCGGTTCGTGGCAACTGTAAATATTTTCACAATATATATTTTTTTAAATATTGAAATTATATTTCTTTCTATAGGAAGCAGATGGTTGGTTTTTTAAAATTAGTAATAGAAGCCACTAAAGAATTCTGGCCTCAGAATGCTTGACTACGGTAAGGCGAGAAGATATATAAGTCAATGCCATGGGCGGAGTGCTTTAGAAATTATTAATGTTTTCTTCTAAAGGAAAATCGAAGGCTTCTCGGTATAGAACGCAAGGGACACGAAGGCGAAAGACGTAAACATTAACCTTTGGTTGTGCAATGATGTTACATATTTAATTTTTTATATTTACATCTATACCACGTAAAAATGTATCTAGTAAATAGGTTATTAGTGTTACAATACAAATTACTCATTGGTAGCACTCTAATAACATTTCTACATAGAAGATCTCGAGCTATATTAACTACATATGGAACATTACAATCTTAATCGATAATTTTATTTGTAACAAAGAAAGGAACACTGAGAGTTTTGCGAAGGATTTTTGACGTGAATCCAAGAAATGGATCAAAAAATTGGATACGAGAGGAATTCGATGGTCTGTTGGAGTCCCAAAGCTCAACTCCGTACGCGCTAATATAATAGCCTTATTATAATCATGTAGATGAGACTTACGTAATTATTGGAAATTTAGGCCGTTTGTCTAGTAATTGTAGTGGAAGTAAAGATGGTGGAGTATTGTGAAAGGATACTGCAGTGGTTTGATGGGATTTACTGGAATTTATTTCAGTTTACTAATTTTAACAAAGTATCTTTAATACTTGAAGGATTGTAGATTTTGGAATAAAATTGACGGGTCATTAACTGATAGTAGACATGTGTTCTCAGCAAATTTGGTGAGGTCAGTGTTGAGATGTCAGCTGTATAAAGGGTAGGACCAAGAATACTACCCTGAGGTACACCAGCAGACTGAAGAATGAGGGAATATTCCAATATTTAAAATGTTTTTTATTCTGATCATTATCATAAGTGTACACTTGATTCTAGAGTAACTGGAATATTGACAAATGGAAGAATAGAGAGATTGATATTTTATTTCCAAAATGTCAAACTACTATAGGAATTTAAAATAGAGCCACCATATAACAATATGTTTGGGCCTTTGTGACACCAAACACAACCCATAAGAGAAAACTGCATCATCTCTCTAATATATATACCGCAGAACTATGTGCCATAGCATCCGCCCTTTACTTTTGTATGACAAATATACCAAATGGCAATATAGTAATAATATCGGACTCCATTAGCGCTCTTCAAGGACTAGATATAATGTATTCAGTTCACCCACTTGTTCAACGAATTCATGAATACTTAATAATGTTAAAACAAATAGATAAATCAGTCTACTTCATCTGGGCTCCTGGGCATGTTGGTATTACGGGAAATGAGATGGCCGACAAAGCTGCTAGAGAAGCGTTAGTCCTCCCAGGTAGACCCGCAGCAATCTTAACTGCAAAGGAACTTGCTCACCTTTTAAAGGAATCTATTAATAAAAGATGGCAGGCAATGTGGGATGAAAGTCCACCCAGTAAGTTGAAACCTATAAAGAAAGATGTGAAGTCCTGGATTACATCAACCCGAAGTAGACGCCGTGAAGAAGTAGTGATTACCCGACTCAGAATAGGACATACCCGATTGACACATATTCACCTCATAACAGGAGAGGCCCCTCCAAAATGTTCAAAATGAAATAGCAATCTGACCGTCAAACACATTTTTGCATGTTGAACATTTTCAACTCTGAACTAATTAGGGATACCAACAAATGTTCCAATGGCGTTGAGAAACCACGAATCTGTAATCGAAAAAGTCATTAAATTCATCCATCAGACTAACTTAATAACCAGCCTTTAATTATTATAATTATCTATTTAGCTTGCCTTATTTTTAAAATTAGAACAGTCAGTTATCTCCTTTTCACCATCCTTTCCAATATCGTAACGATTATTAAACAAATTATAATTGCCACAAATTTAATTATAATTGGGGCGGATCAGTACACCACACCAATGCTATGACTATGGAACAACTAGGCCTTACCAAAGCCAACAACCAACGGGCGTTGATGACCAGGCTGTTAAACGCCCTTTCAAAACTAACAAATAATAATAATACAATATGTTTGGTAAACTTACTTCAAACTGTATGATACATATCTGTTTAATCGCTAACTAGAACTAATAAATAAACTAAAAAAGAAATATTTGACTGGGTACATTCTTACTTCTATGATTCCTAATAACTGATTTTGATTCACCAAATGACCGTAACTCCACATAATTATTCATATTAAAAGGATTTAGTGAATGATATAATTTCTTCCTTATTAAAAAACAATAGTTTATTTAATATCATCAGCAACGTTTCGGGAGATTTCCCCCATCTTCAGGCTGCTGTTAACAAAACCTATATATTATATATAACTTTCTCCTATTGGTCATTCTTGCTAATATATTACAATATTATTGTCATTTAATGAGTAAAATTTGCTACTGGTCATACATTTTAGGAGAATAATTACCTTTCTAATTACCTTTTACACTCCTTCCATTATAAACTCTCTAACCACTCAAACCCCCTAGTTTCTAATCTTGCATCCTCTTCCATTCCTGACAATCCTCCGAGGCGCCTGAAAAGAAGATGACCACGAGAACAGCTAATGTAAAATGTCATTAGAGTGCTACCAATAGGTAGTTTCTCTACACGCCTGTAACACTCCAATTTAACTTAGATCAAATTTACTAAATATATTATAATGTACAGTTGTGAATAGCAATAAATAAATATTTAAGAATAAAAAAATTATTTACTGGAAAGGACCAGAGTCGGGTAACTATGAAACTAATAGCTAAAATTGCCATGGATATGATATTTATTTATCAATGATTCATTCATGAATAAGGCTCGTATCCATGGCAACTTTAACAATAGATAATTTTTACCCATCTTATTGAAAGGACTAAATAAGATCAAATAAATCAATATATTCCAAGGGCGAGATCATCAGAATACAACAACATATATTATAAATGAGATTACAATTGTAGGAGTTTTCAGGAGAAAGAGAACAATCTCAGATTTATTCGAATAATTTTCGAAGCAAATCTACCAATATCTAAATTACCAACTGTAGTAGGATAAACGGAGGAACTGCTCCTTATGTGACAATAATAACATGTATGCAGCGACAGATACACCAATATTGAAGAAATTTAGAGTGTCATGGTTAGGAAACAGAAAAAGTTGTTGGGAACTGTGAAAATTCTGAACAGCCAAGAGTGTAAAAATTTATATTTTTATCTAAATAAAAGTATTAATTATAGAATTGAGTTGGTGAAAGCATTTAATTTAGGATAAATTGTTAATAAGAAAATAAATTTACATAAAACTTTGTTTTATGAGTTCATAAAATCAAGTTGATTTGGCTTTCTTAAGATCTCGTAAGATCTTAACCAAACAGCCCTGGTGTTAACGCCATAATTTATGATTACCTTTATTTATAATTAATATTTGGGTTGTATTATTGTTTAATTTAGTCACATTTGTTTTTATTTATAATATTTTAATTGGATAAAGTCATTTGAGAAATAAAATATGTAATTATATTTGTGTTGTTATAATGAGTAATAGAGACAGTTGCTAAGGGTTGATAATCGTCGCTAAGACGTTGCCTAGCAACGGCTCGACCATCTTCGTTTTTAGTGGAGTTCCGGCTAATTATTAGCTATGAACGTGTGTAACCAGCCCTGTCTGCGTTCATATTGCTATTAATTATGGACATTTTGAATGCGTTAACAGAGATTACAGTCCGAAACCAGACCTTATTTGCGTTTCGACTTGAATATAAATTTAAAAACTAGACCCTGCCCGCCCTCAATAAGTGCCAGTTTGGCCATCTTTGCTTTTGGGACATTTTGACTGTTTGTGAGCCATTGCACCAACTTTGGAACAGTTTAAAATTGCACCGGTGTATTTAGCTTAAGAACTGCGACCTACACACCTCGGCAGCACTCTTCATCTGACCTATCGGAGTGGATCAACCTTTCGTCAAACAGTATTTATTTAACATATTTATATTGTTTTTTTTGAAAATTTGTCTCTTTTGGTTTCTTAATTTATTTATCTCATTTTATTTTATCTTAAAGGC